>NC_083108.1:3632500-3772500 GCF_949774975.1 Lagenorhynchus albirostris | reverse complement strand
ACTGTGCAGTAAAGCCGACACAGAAAACCAACCACTCAGCTGTTTTTTATTTCTATTTTTTCAATTTTGGAGATCCTGATGGTTGGACTTCCTGTGAGTCAGGCCTGCTGGTCTAAGTGGAAGGGAGAGAAAGCATGTCGCTGAACCAGCCCGAAATAAAAAGTTTGTAAAAATCCGCATTTTCAGGTGTGTGTGGAATACCTGTAACCAAAGTATGTGGCTAGTGGGCGGGGCGCCCCCTTGACCCGTGGCTCACTAACTCTGACGTGGTCTGTAAATATGTTGAGCAGGGGAGGTAAGAAGATTGCCGGGTGTGAATTGCACCTGTGAGCTCCAGGAGCTGTGTCTCCGTCGAGACGGGGACCGTCTCCCGTCCGCAGTGATAGGCCTGAAAGCTTACCTTTACACACAGAAAGAAAAACACTTGTCTCAAGAAAAAGCTGCAGCCATGGATACCTCAACTTGTGTCAGGCTGGAGAAATGGATTTTCAGATTCATTGTCCACAGTTGGAGCTCAGTTGCACAGAGGAGGGAAAATGCTAGATCCTCAAATGGCCCCTGGTCCTCCTAGGAAAAACACTAAACGGTGAACTTCTGGCAGCACTATCATTGCAAAATATCAAAAATGGGGATTGGATGAGCTCAGTAGATTTCGGAGGTAAACTTCATCTGTAAATGAGATTGACAAGAAATATTCCATGAAAACGTGTAGCGTCTGGATAAACAATTTATCTTGGGTGGTACAGACTAATCAGTGCCCTTTCACCCCGTACACACAGGTTGTAATCCCACGGGGAGGGGCCATAGCATGTATTTACATGTGTTCCTTTGTTACTATTTTGTCAGCTACTTAAGGCTGCCCTGTTCTGCTGGGAGTGTGTGTGTGTGTGTGTGTGTGTGTGTGTGTGTGTGTGTGTGTGTGTGTGTGTGTGTGTGTGTGTGTGTGTGTGTGTGTGTGTGTGTGTATGGAGGGGAGGGCCTATAGGGAGGAGGTTTGGTCAGTCGCATTCATTCATTCACGAAAACATTTAGGCACCACCTGCTTATGGTTTCTGAATATTTAAGTTTAATTTTGTTAATTATTATTTATTCACACAGAGTGATGAAAATAGTAAGAGACAGTTTTGAATGAAGACCGAAATCTTTTTTTTTTAATGGTAGGCATGTCTTATTTTCTACTCACTGCATCTCTTTAGCATCACTGTTAGCAAACAATGGATAATTTTCTTTCATTGCTGATTATGTTAATATTATGATAATGTATTTAAAAACATCTAGTTGTGTAGTATACTTCAAAATTACTCTTAAAAAAATGACGGTGTCGTGTATTTCCTATCGAGGGGCTGGTTATGTTTACTGTGTAGAGGAATTCATGGGGAGCTGTTCCAGTTCAAAGATAAGTGCAGTTGGATTTGGGTGGAAAGTTAAGAGAGTTTATGGTAATGTGCTGGAAAGTGTAATCAAGTTCAGAAAGTTTCTATAGTATACATGCAGTTCAGTAGCTAGAACTATTTCAACGTAAGATGGTTTTCTCCCTAAGACTTGTAATTCCTTCCGTTATAAGAGGTTTTGGTGTTGTTGGCGTTCAGAAGTATTACTTCAGAAATCACTCTGTCGCACTCTGGTCGTTTGATGGGTACACGTGGTGGGTGCGGACCTTGTTAGCTGTTTTTCGCTAATGTGCCTCGAAGCATGTTGCAGCTGGAGAGGGGCTGAGACCTTCATCCTGGGCAGTGCCCACTCGACAGCATACTGCATCGGCGGAGAATGGGGGAGGGGGTCTGGGCCGGGGGGGGGGGGGCGGGCAATGGGAGACCCCTGAGGTCTGGGTGGTGGTGGCTTGAGTGCTTCTGGAAAGGCACGGTTCCTAGGGCTGAGTCCCCGTTCACATTTCAGCCCGTGCATTTTCACTCCTCCTGAACGCCAGCATCACCGTGGAGGAGGCCCGGGAGAAAGGTTAACCAGTTCTGTGCTGCCTGATGATGTGGGGGGA
Source organism: Lagenorhynchus albirostris (assembly GCF_949774975.1). Lineage (NCBI taxonomy): Eukaryota > Metazoa > Chordata > Mammalia > Artiodactyla > Delphinidae > Lagenorhynchus > Lagenorhynchus albirostris. Next base: position 3,770,507 of record NC_083108.1, on the reverse strand, counting down.
ATGCCATCCGCAGAAAGTTCTCCCCCAGCGCATCTGTTCCGCCAGGCGAGCTTCCGCTGTGGAGTCGAGTCCTGGGCAGGGCTTTGCCAAGAGTCTGGCTGCCGAGGAGAAGGCAGGGTCTGGACCTCACTCCCTCTCTGAGCGAGGGGTGAGGCCTCAGGACCCAACACAAGGCTCCTTGGTTCTCAGGGGCTGGTGTGAACAGTGTCGCAAACAAAATATCCCGAGAACTAGATAATCATCGATGATGCGAATTCACGTTTTCAAAGAACACTTTTGACCACCACTCCCTCCGAGGAAAACAAAAACTTAATAAACTGCGTGGGATTTTGAATTGATTTCTTAAAAACTAGTTTCTCTCCCCCCGCACCCAGTTTTTCCTTTCTTCTGGTTTTTATTTTATAGACCAAAGGAAGCATTTGTTATAGCAGTTTTCTTACTGGGCAGAAAGAGGAAAATAAGGATTATTTGTATTTGGGGGGCATTAAGTTGTCTCCTGGATCATCTGTTTTTGGAGAATGGAATCCTTGTGCGGGTGTGTCTTTGTTGGACTCTGTTCTCTCTTGCTGGACTGCAACTTTAATAATGCAAGACATTTGTGTCTCATGCAAAATATTATGCATCTGTGTTTCTACCTGTATGGGTGCGTCAAGCACAGCATGTTGTTACATGGATCGTGGAAAGAAGGGGCTTAAGGAGATTGAGGATTCTCAAGTGGTAGCTAGCAGTCAGAGGGTGATGACAGAATAATGACATATCTCAGGAAGACAATGTATATTGGGTCGATGGTTGTAAAAAGAAAGACCCAGAAGAATATAAAAATTCAAAAATACACTGAAAATGGAAAGAGGTGTGCTACCCAGTTGCAGTCATTGGGTTTTGGGGGTACGTGCTTTCCTCCCTTCCCCCACTCCCCTCACCTTTTTCATTTTTGTCATCAAACCCCAATACCCTGACTTTCTCCATAGGATGTGCGAGATGGTTGAATCGTAGACCGGGCTGATATTAGGAAGGGATTAACTGCTACCAAAACCCAGGTTTCAAACAAAAGCCAGGACAATTTAGGTAGATTAGAGCAAAGGAAAAAAAAAAATATGTGCATAGGAAGGGTATTAAAGCTGACAGATGAACAGGGCGAGGGACGAATTTTCCTGCAGCAGCTGTGTCTGCCGCCATAATCTTGACAGGTGTCAATTAAGAATTACTGCCTGCTGGAATCATTTTTCCAGCCCAGCTGTCTACGTGTGAAAGAAATAACACTTTACCCTTGTCACTTTGTTAGTTCTTAGCTATAGCCTCGAAATGAGTGTTGGTGTGCTAATCGATAACTAGTGTATTAGCAATTTTGCACATTGATTTATGAAGGGGAGCGGCCCCTCCTGTACAGTTATTAGCTGCTGATTAAATGTGCCTATACCCAGCTAAGGGTGGATATATGTTCCCTGAGAGGCCAGGTCTAGAACAATCTTCCACGAGACTATGGTTGAAAACACGTTCATCATTGTAGGTCGTGAACAAGACAAGCCCCACTTAGCCAGGGGCGGTAGCAGCACCTGTACACCTCGGGGGGCCGCGGCCCGGGTCAGCCTGCCCCCCTCCGTCCTGGGCTGCCCGCACCCACGCCGGCCTCTTATTGTTTTCTGGTTCCTCTCGGAAAAGCCTATAAAAGGGAGATGGTAAATTACCCCAGCACCAGGCTCAAGTTCACGATGGACAAAGGGCGGAAAGCGTTTTATTGGAACTTTCTGGAGGATGAGGTGGAGCCTCGCGGAGAGCTACCTGACCAGGAGGGAAGTCAGGCAGCGCTGCCTGCTGGCGGGACTGTTTGCTGGCTTCCAACATCCGTGACCGTGTAGATATTTTACTGTTTTTTTTTTTTTTTCAAGAATAACAACCGCAATAAAAATAGATAATGCTAGAGAATATTAAGAATTAAGATGACCGAAGACAGAGTTGATTTGCCAAGAAGGGTTGCAAATATTTGTGAGTACGTTTGTGGTGCTGTGCTGGAGCACTTGAAATCATTTTTTAAATGATACAGTGTACTCAGTATTGATTTCGGGGAACAGTAGGCTGCTGACGGAAAAGAGTACTGAAGGAAAGAATCTGACCTAAGAGATCAGGGTTGTGAAATGTAAATATCAGTTCGAATGTTTGATATATTTAATATAGTTAATGAAAAGGTGTAGCTGGGCAGAAGAGTAGGAGGTAATTTTTTTTAAGGTTTTATCAATAAGGTTGGTAGAGGATGTCCTTACACACAAAATAAAGCACCACTGTATTTTTCACCCGCGAAGGTATTTATTTATTAAGTTGATAACATTTTGAAAAGCAATGAATATAATTTTGGGGACAACAGTTTGCTGTTGCGATAACACTCCTTGAATTGTATACAGCCTCGCGAGATCATTTGTCCTTGAGACAAACTAAGCGCCATTGTTATGACATCAGTTAGGTGAAGTAGAGGTTAAATCCGAAGTAGTTCAGGGCCTTCCTTGCTATAGAATAATCGTAATCTTTCCCATGGAGCCTTTGCTTTTTGATACAGCCATGGATTTTAAAGAATTCTTGAACTCTTTCTTGCAGACTTCTTTTTTAGGGGAAAAAAAAAACAAACCCAAGAACAACCCAGTGTTCTTTGGGAATGCAAAAGCCCTTTAAGAGCAGTGATACTTGATACAGTCCTTCTTGCTAGAAATTTTTCTAATAATGAAATAAGTGATGCGGTGACCATTCTCTGCACACGTGATCCTGGTCGCATGCGTCTGTAAGTGTGCCTTGTGTTGTGTGGTTCCTGTATGCCATGGGCGCAGAGGTGTATACAGCACACTTGCCCACATACCTGTAGACGTGGAAATACCTGTAATTCTGTGCCTTGTCATACAGGGGAATGGCAAATCCCAGTGTCTGTTCTGATGCCATGCTGTCCAACTGTTTACATAACCCATGCTGAAATGTAAAAACCTCAGTACTGTCAGGAGTCAGGGGCCTCACACGCATTTCACAGCAAACTGAGCAAGGAAGAGTTTGGCTACATTTAAAAATCCAGTTGGTTAATATTTCCTTCCAGAGGAGCCTTACAGAAGCACGAAAATCTAGGTGGACCTTGCAGGCTGGGTCCTTCTGCATTTAAAACACTGTGCTCCACGTGTGGATACAGCGATAGTTGACACTGACTTTAAAAAAAAAAAAGGTTAGTTTTTTTGCGTGTGCCTATTTTCTTCGGAGTCATAGAAAATAGTGAAATGTGTATAGATAAGCAGCTGAACCAAGTCTTTCTTACATTTTAACTTCACCGGAGAAATAGATTGTTAAATTTATGTACTTGGAAAAACCCAACAGAGCTGCTTACTGACAATTGGAATGAACAGGCCTCCAGTTACCATTCTTAATGGTTATTGTCAGGCAAGGGGAAGGGGATCATTTCTAGAGAGTGTTTGGGGCTCAGCCCTGGTTGGGTGCTTCCTCCTTTCAGTCACCTGCTTGGATTTGCTGGTTGGGGGATATCTGGATTGGAGTTCTGTTTTAATTAGCGTTAAATTGTTGAGAGAGTCCATTGTTTCACAGTACAATCAAACCCAAGCATTAAGGTCGAATCCCAACTTTGATGTTCTTTTCTCTTGGTCTTGCCTAGGAAGGCCTCTGGGCTCCACCGCCTGCTAACCCTTTGCGTGTTTCCCTTGTTTCTGGCTCTGCTTCTGCTGTTCGTCCACAGGCTGCTGCAACAGTAAGCAGGTTTTTGAGATGATAGACATTTTTTTCTTTCTCTGTCCATTGTGTTTTTCTGAAATTCTGCGCCAACACGGACAAGGATCTGTCTTTTGTTTTTAAAGGAAAAAAGTCGAGAATCAGAGACACGATTATAGATTTGACCATTTCTCTTTTCTCGGCAAAATGTAATCCAGGATTTCCTTATTCTCGTGTTTGTGGCACATTCTGCAGGAAAATAGCCAAGTAGAATCCCTCCAAGCTACCGTCACAGGGCTGCTTCCCAGGCCTGTGTTTCTGCTCGCAGCAGGGCCAGCGTTAACCATACGTATTGAACCCGATGTGCGTTTCCAAATTTGAAATATGGGCATTTCTGCCTCAACTTGCTAGCTGCAGTTTTAAAAGGTGTGTCCCGTAGTTCCTTTCTGGAGGAAATTAGCATATGGTAAATATAGGTCAAGTACTTACATGCTTATAAATTCCACTCTGAAGCTTGCTTGAAGGCGTGGATATATAGGAGGGAGTGATGAGCTGGGACTGAATCGAGGTTTAGAAAATTTGGTTGTAAAAAATCTCCTCAGTTTTTAGTTCAAAGTAAAGTGCATCTTCAGCAAGATCAGATGATGAAATAAATTAAATCAGCAGTGAAGGTCAGTATACATTCTGACTTGGGAATGTGAACTTTTCAGGAACCTGTATTTATTACATTTTACTATTTTTAAAAGCCAGCTGCAAGATTCATAGCAAGAAATGGTACGACATACCATTGAACACTGAACTGAAGTGAAGGCCCTTTTCAAAATGGTTAATACGCCTTATTGGCAAGTCATCCCTGGCGCTCGTGTCATTGTTACAGCACAGCTTTAAAATGTATGGATTTAAAACGCAACTATCGTGACTAATATTTATTTCAAGTACAGAATGTGTCACAGCGGTGGGCCATCCTATTATTAATGCAGTAAACTGTGTAATGCTCTATAAGAGCCTGTCCTGCTTCGGTTCTTAGCGACATGAAAATAACAGTAAAACATGTCTGTTTTTTCCTGCTAAGCTTTATTGTTACCTGGGAAGGTACTGGCATCCGGAAAAGCCAAACGCAGACAAGTAACGTGACCATAAACCATGCCTTAGCGTTACTGTGCTGTGCAGAAATCTCTTCGCGCTGCCCCCCCAAACTTTGAGAATATATATATTTTTAAAAATTTTAAAATCGAAGGAAACTGCTGTAACTCCAGAAAGTAATTGGAAATAAACAGTCTAATAAATATTCGAAGTCAGCCAGGAAGTAACTCAGATTGTTAGTACTCAGTGAATTACACTTGAAACACTGATAACATTTATGAAAATAGCGCATGGGGGGGTTTGAAAGGAAGCAGCATACGGTCTGTGTTTTACAGCTGCAGTTTGTGTGGTTGTTGAGCCAGGGGATGGGGTTACCTTGCCGTGTTTTATTTTGTGCCGGAGCAAAGTTGCCTTACTTTTATTCAGCAGGTAGTGAACTCATTATTTGGCATTATTTGTCCATTTAAAATCGAGAAGAAGAATTTATTTTAGAAAAAGGAAGCAGAAGGAATCTCATATCTAGGCGAATCGGGAGATGCTGAGAGGGATTTTTGAGCGTGTTTGCCTCCCACTTTCCATGAACTGGGAAAACGAGTGTCTCAAAAGCTCTCAGAGAAAACCAACTTGGAACTGCGGTGATCACAAAAGAGCCTTGTCTCCTGTCTCTCTTCAGCTCCTCCCCTTTTCCATGCTGAGTCCCTGGGAGCTGGTGTCATGGGGCGGAGGAATGGCCCCAGACCCTCCACCGGTTCAGGTTCAAGGCCGTTGACACCTACCTGTGCCCAGCCCCGCGGGGATGGCGGGAGGACCGGCTGGGTCCCTCTTCCCCCTGCCACCTTCTGAGTTACTTAACAGGAGATGCTAAGGGCTGGCTTTAGGGAGGCTACGTTTAAGCCGAGTTCTCAGACACTCCCCGCCCCCCATCCTGCTCTTTTTTTATGGAAACACATTCAAATCCACTAGGTGCTGTGCGCATGGTAACCGAATCCCCAGGTTCTCAGGCGCTTCTCTGGAAGTCGGAGCTTGTGGTGTTTGGCTAAATTTCTGGGAGTAGCTGGCTGAAGGCATTAGACTACTGAGAGTCTGGCTGATTCCCAAAGGGTTTCTGCAAATTAATCACCCTCTGAGCTAAATTTGTTTATAGACGTATTTGGAATGGAGGAGATCGCGTGGGATGCATTCTCTCCATTTGTTCTGCGGAACACCTGCTCAAAGTGTTAGATGGCAGCGGCCCTTCCATTCCTCCTGGTGCTGCAGGACCTGGTATCTCCCGATGGTTGCAGCGGTGATGACAAAGATAATAATACATTTATGCCTCCGTTTTTCCTCCTGGGAATCCAGGGCCCTGAGTTATCTCCCCAAGAGTTGAGGTGGTCCAAGGGCTTGAGGGATACGTGGAGATTTTATATATGTATAAATTCGTGTGTCTGTTTCTATAGCAATTGCTTCTTAAAAATAATTTAGTAGTTTAATACAAAAGCAGTAGATGGATTTTTATGTGCTTGTAGAGGGAAGTTTTTTTTTTTTTTAAGTTTCACACATGTTCAGTTTTAATGGGTAATAATTACATCTTTGTGTTTTGATGTCAGGCTGGTTATGAGGCCTAATTCTGCAGGCAGGCTCCTCATTGATTCACTGGGAACCGCTGATTTGAGAGAGACAGGGAGAGAGCTGCAGGCCAGGATCCCCTTCTGTTTTCAAGACTAGTTAACACTTAAGTGGCTCCTTCAGTCCCGTTTCTGCAGACACATTTGTTTTCCCAGCCTTTCTTTCCAGGCCCTGGAATCGAATACACATATGGTTTTGTGGTTAGGTCGTTTCTGAAAGGCGGATTCCTTAAAAAAAAAAAAAAAATTGACCCCCCCCCCCAACTCCCTGCAACCAACCCTCTTTCTAGGCATCCTTTCCCCACCTTCTGACTCCAGTTTGTGGCTTGCAGGCCTGAGTCACTGCAGCTCTGCCCTGTATATGCAGGGAAGACAGTAAAAATGAGCGCTAATCAATCTTTCTGGGAGAAGCAATGGGCGTTAGAAGGCCGCTATCCTGTGACTAAACACACCCCTTTTATGGAGTGGTGGTACTAATAAAGGACAGCTTATTACTGAGGCAGAGACCAAAGCCTGGATGAGGTCAACCCTGACTGACATTCATCAGTCATTGTTAATGATACTTTTTCCCGTGCTTTCTAAGGGATTCTGAGCACAGTGCAAATCATTCGGGGTCATTCATAGTTCATGTACCCACAGATGGCAAAGGTTTTGAAAGACTTTGGTTTAAACTTGTTAAAAAAAAAAAAAAGGATCCTCACTTTTTTTTTTTTTTTTTAAAGGAAGGGAAAATACTCCCAAACAAAACATAGATTTTTCTTATTGGAACGTGTTCATGTTCTTTCAACCTAATAGATGTTTTACACACTATGGTGCTTGTGCATTATTAAAAGAGACATAAATTTATGTTTTATGACGTCTGTCTTCTTTAATTATTACCTTTGATGTCTATTGGTGACTAAAGAGAGCTTAACAGGATTTCTTTCTCTTCTTAAATTTCGTGTCATGAAACCCAGCTAGTCCCTGACACATGTGTGTTCCTCACCTTCAGGATTATTTTATAAATCCCTTTCTGATGAGCGGAAGTGTCAAATCAAGGACAGGTCATAAAGTAAAAGTATAAACCTTTTAAAGAGGGACCTTGGTAATATATAAACATTCTGCACACTATCTGAATTTTTTATGGACTAAAGAAAAATTATATTTCAGCCGGAGGAAGGGAGAAGTTTAAACATTAGCCTGTGTTTTAATGTATGATTTTTCCCCCCCTCATGCTCTTATTTATAGCCATGGAAGAAGCCATTGGTGTTCGAGGCGATTTTAAACATTTTGACTCGATTTGGAGCCCGCCTGTGAACTGTACACGTTTAAAGTCGGAGGCCGACTGTACATTGATTCTTGAGCCCCGCGTTGGACACCAGGGGAAGCCCCAGATGCGGGGCAGAGGGCTGGGTCTTTGTTCTTTCACTAAAGTTTTTTTTCTTTTCTTCCCTGAACCTCAGTTTCCTTACTGTAAATGAAGGGTTTAGATTATTAGAGGCCCCCCAGAGGTTGCTACTCTACCACTCCATGATCCACTCAACCCATCTTAGCACCCTGAGTTGGAGGGTGCAGCTGTCATGAAGCAACAGCTGTCCCTTTTGTTTTTTATAAAAGCTGGTTGTGCACAGAGAATTTGTGTATGGTAAAATTCGAGTTTCTTTTTATGTGTAAAATTGGAAGTAAGCTGAAGCTGACATCAACAGCTTCCGGGCCCTTCTGCCACGTGTGTGTCAAGGCATATGGAAGTATGTCCCCTCACAGAAGACCCAGAAGTCGGACCGGGTGGAATTCTTGGTAGCAAGAGTGTGTGAGACGATTGCTCGTGATGATGGGTGAACAGGACTTTGGGAAATGCTTCCTGGGTTCCCTGCATCTTAAATCGTGGAAGGGGAGGCTGGAAACCTGACGGCGGCTTTTTAAAGTGAAGTGGCTTACTCTTTGTTACGGGACTATGGGGTATTTTGAATTGACTTCAGCAGGTGTTTTTTGACCATCTGCTGTGTGCAAGCGAGGCGTGGTGGTAGGTGAGTGAAACTTGGGCACTCACAGCGACATCGTCGGAGATGTGGCTGCTTTTTTTTTTAATTAATTTATTTTGGCTGTGTTGGGTCTTCACTGCTGCGCGCAGGCTTTCTCTAGTTGCGGCGAGCAGGGGCTACTCTTCGTTGCAGTGCGCGGGCTTCTCATTGCGGTGGCTTCTCTTGTTGCAGAGCTCGGGCTGTAGGTGCGTAGGTTTCAGTAGTTGTGGCTTGTGGGCTCTAGAGCGCAGACTCAGTAGTTGTGGCACTTGGGCTTAGTTGCTCTGCGGCATGTGAGATGTTCCCGGACCAGGGCTCGAACCCGTGTCCCCTGCATTGGCAGGTGGATTCTTAACCACTGCGCCACCAGGGAAGTCCCGGAGATGTGGCTTCTAACAGTTCCTTCCATGAAGGTGTACATGTGACTTTCCCAACTGCGAGTGGGCCCCTTCTCTGTCCGTAACCTCAGCATGTCCTTTTGAACATCAGAAGGGACCTCACAACCTCAGCAGGTCTTTTGGAGACAAGGAATGGGGATCCCGCTTCCTGGAAATGCAGCCGACCGTCCACACGTCACGTGCCCAATGGGAAGGGTGTGCTGATCGGGCACGTCCTGAGTGTGCAGCCCAGAGCCCTTCACTGGAGATGCCTCCTGCTACTGGGTTTGCCTTCCTGCTGTTTCTTAGGAGGAATAGGGATCGCTCCAAGCCATGAGTGCTCTGAGAACAGGTTCTCCACGTGGAGTTTTGGGGCATGAGTTGTTGAGAACTCAGCCCAACGAAAGCCACTTGGTTGAGAGGCCGGCTTGCTCTGCATGAATGTCAAATGTCAATTTGTTGGTTAAAACGTAAGGCTTAAAATATAGTCTGTGCTAAACAGTTAGTGTGGAAATAACTGCTATCTCCAGGAAAACCCCCATAAGGGGGATCAGATGTGAAAGATGTGTAAGAGGAAGTGGTGTGTGTGTGTGTGTGTGTGTGTGTGTGTGTGTGTGTGTGTGTGCAAAACTAGCAACGTATTTTCAAGGCAAAGTTATATATACAAATGTAAACGGTTGGTTGCAGCACACAAATGTCTTGAATATTCAGACCAAATAAGACCTGAGAGGGAAAAAAAAGTATTTGGATGTAGCTGTTCGTACATTTAATTTTCCTTACACAGTCAGTGGATAGTCTGTCTCCAAGGAATGGGTCTCTCTCTGCTCCCCGCTCCCCCCCTCCCTTGTTTTTCTAGAACCTTCCACCATTCCCATTGGTGAGCCCACTGAGTCTTTACTTCCTCCCTGATTGCCCTCTGGAAGACATCTATCAGGCACTGTCTTATCTGTTTGTAAGGCAGCTCAGGCCCCAGATTTAAGTCATGGGTTCTGGCTACAAGTTAGAGTGTGATTAATAATTGACTAATGTAGCTTTTATTTATCACAGGCTAGCACATTTCGCCATTACTGAGTTAATTTATGTTAAGTGTAAGCTGTCGTTCAATCTGTTTTTCAACCTTTTTTTTTTTTTTTTTTTTTTTAATCCTAAGTCTATCTTTCACTTTTTGAGAAACAAAATCCTTATACAGGGTACAGGCTCGCTCGGTGCCAAAAAGTTGATTTCCTTTTCACTGGAGCCATACATCACCAGCCCTCCCAGCTGCACTGTCAGCCTGTGACAGAATGACATGTGTCATTTATCAAAGGGGCCAGGCTGGGCCTTGGGAAAGGCTGCCGACAAAGCCTGAGAGAGTTCATTTTGCAGTCCCCTCCTACCCTCTGTAAGCCCCTTGCCAGGAAAGCCTGTGATGTTTCTGTCTTCACAGCATTACTGTAAGTCCTTCAACCTTCACAGAATTAACCCTCCTCACCTCAGCGCACAGCAACCATACAGGGTCCAGCCGGAGGGGGTCCGAGACCCCAGCAGGGGCTTGGTGCAGCCTGGGATGCCCCCCCAATTGCTGTGTAGGTACACCCCACAAAGTGCAGCCTCTCCTTTCTCCTCCCACTTTTCAGTGACTTTAAGAATTCAAACCCTAAGTTTTCCCGAGCACGACAAGGTCAGAAGCGTGAAGAACAGTGATAAAGAGTTTCCCTTGTATTAAAGAAAGTCGGTCCCCCGCTCCTCCCGGCAGAAGTTTGGTCTTCTCTTTATTTTAGGGCTTGCCTAGTGAGTGTTGTACTCCGAGCTATTTTTGACACCACCTACTAAAACCCAATAGATGTTTCTTCTCCTTCTCTGTTGCTTAGAATCTTAGAATCTGCCCCCCGCAAAGACGGTGATGGGGTTCGGTGTCACCCTTGCTTGAAAGGATATGTTTTGAGGAGGAAGAGAAAAGGCTACCCTTACCCCCCAGATTGCATACTTTCCCTGTGAGTCCCGAAACCAACCGAAAACAACCAAAGTGAAAAGGAAGAGAAAAAATCCGCCAGAGGGGAGTGCAGTGTTAAAATATAAAAGCATTTGGTTAAAAGGAAAAAAATTTTTTCTCCCCCTTGAAGGGAAGAGTTTTGCATTTTAATCCTGTGTGAGAATGTGAGAAAAGTTATTGTTTCTCCCATCGCTACCCCTTTGTACTTTGTGTCCTCCCAGGACTGAAGTTATTTACAGCTTCAGATATCATTTAAAGAGATAGCTAAGCAGACTGTTCCCTCAGCCAGGAACTTTCCAGAAAGAAGTCCTATAAATTAGCCATTGCTCAGGAGTGGCTGTTTTCTAGGCAGAGCTGGCCCTTTCATTTGTCTACATAAGGCTAATTTATTTTTGCAGCCAGATGTGAGCTGACAGCCCTCACTCAGAGCTTCCTTCTCCACCGTCACGAGGTCAGGAAAACAGTCACGTTTCCCATTTTACAGAATCCCCATCAACATTATGGAAGATGGATGTATCTTTAAAGCAAAGATTGATTGTGGATATCGGAGTTATGGTGCCATTATCATGGTGAATGTTATTTAGACTTGGGCTGTACAAGGCTGTAACTTGAGACCCAGCCAGGGAAGGGACAATCTGGAAATGTGAATCCATGAACTTTAATGGATGGATGTTTTTTTCAAAGCTCAACTCACTATAGCGTGATTTACTTTTCTTACAGAAAGGAAACAAGCATTTCAGTTTTAAAGGGACAGCACACCGGCTTGTCCTGTTGAGTGGGTTCCCGCCCCAAGGCCTCCCCGGGGAGGTGGAGGCCAGTCAGAAGTGCTGAGAAAGTGAGGTGGCCCAGCCCGTGGCCCTGCAGACGTGCCTTAAAGCCCGAGCTCCAGAGCTTCCTCATCCCTGTAGGACTCCGATCCGATCATATTAGAAATGGAGTTGCACCCCAGAGCGTACCATTATCAGGGAAACGGTTAAGACGCTATTTATTTGAAGCCAGCTAGCCTCTCCTAAGTGCTACAGATAGCGGCCATTTATATTTAGGGAGACAAATGAAGCCGAAACGCTTCTGTGTCAGGAGCATGAAGCTTTGGGGAGAATGCGCAGTTATCTCCGGGTGTCTAAAGGTAGGAGCATATGCAGTGGAAGGCGTCTCATCGACCTAATAGCAGCTTTTCTCACCTCGCTTTGCTGTGCCGGAGTTTCTGATGCTGGCTCAGCTGGGGGCTAAGGGATCTTCCCGCCCAGGATCAGGGCATCAAAAGTTCAACCTTGCAAGGACTGGCTCTCCTATCTCTGTTCTTAGAAAATTGTAGCACTGGACATCCCAGTGGATTTGCAATTCCTTCATGGGGTGGATCCCGGAAGCTCGAGTGTCAGCACACCCACCCGGGTGGGGGGGGCGGCAGGGGGTGCTCGCTTCATTTCGGACAGGTCGCTCCACCTGCCATACCTGGGTCGAGAGCATTGTCTGCCTGGGGCATGGCTCTTTTGCCCCTAACTCATTTATGTGTTGCTAATGTTGCTTGATTTCTTTTCTTCCATTTCAGGGTGGTGGGTGCAGATGGTGGGTGGAGGAGCTTCTGAAAGTGAGTGAGGCCCAGCCCAGCTGGGCGGGTGTTGGGCAGAGGCGCCTCGTCCATCCTGGTGCCGGCCTGACACGGGGCCCCGGGGCCAGGTGCTCTCCGTGGAGCCGGGTCGCGCTGACCTGCAGAGGGCCGCCACCACTGGCCCCAGAGCAGCTCCTGCAGAGGGCCGCCACCACTGGCCCCAGAGCAGCTCTGAGGCTCAGACTGTCACCTGGACTAACCACCCTTCCCGCCCCCTTCGGGATTTAAACTTGCAGTTGTGCAGTGCACTGAACCCAAAGTCATTCCTTCTTTTCAGCATTGGAAACTAATTAGCTTTCAGGGGGTGCCCAGTCTGATGGGCACATGCCAGGCTGCGGGACTCCCCAATGCTTGTCTCTGTTCGTAAAGTTGCTCCAGGGCGTGTGTGTGTCCCCGGAGACGCTGGGCCCCGAGAGGGCAGGGCCGCCTAGTCTCCCTTCCCTCCGAGCCCAGCACAGCGCGCTTGTCGGATGACTGCGCACCTCGGTGAGAAAGGCCTGGCTCCTCCAGGACAGGGGAATGGGGCGGCCGCCACGTCCAGCAGGCTGAATGGACCGGCGAGCAGTGATGGGAGGGGATTGGGAAACAGGAACCTTTTTTCTATTTCAAACCGCTAACCCAAGTCTGCGGTGGGACGGTTCTCTTGGGAGCAACCTTCCTTGTGCTATCGATGCACCTTAAAAACAGAAAACTGAAACCCAGTGTAACAAAAAGACAGGGCCAAAGAAAGAGGGTGAAATGAATTTCTGGCAACCGCTCTTTTTATTTTTTCCCCCGGCTGCACCGTGCGGCATGTGGGATCTTAGTTCCCTGACCAGGGATCGAATCTGTGCCCCCTGCAGTGGGAGCTCGGAGTCTTAACCGCTGGACCGCCAGGGAAATCCCCTGGCACCCACTCCTGAATGTTAGGTAGAGAAGGTAAAATAAGACCTGGGAAATAAGGGCATCCGTGTACTGGCTGACGACGTGGGTGTTTTAAAGGACAGATACCAGGCTCTCCCGTCAGTCTCGTCGGGGTACAGGTCTGTGTTTATTTGCAAGCTAAGAGCACATTCTTGGCCTTTTAGGGACCTATGAAATATCTGCAAACAGGAAGTAGTCTATCAAATTCGTATGAATCATGGCGTCCATGATGTTGGCTGAGGTCAAGTCATTACACTAAATATATTGTAACCATTATTAATGCATGGGCTCCTCTGCCATCTTGGTGATGTGGGACCACCGCTTCCTGATTAAAAGCTGTGTGTGTCGGGGGGGGATTCAGCACAGCCCCCCTCTGTCTTGTAGTGCTGGGCAGGCGCTCAGGAAGTCAAGTTTCTGACCGTGCAGCCTGTTCACACACACACACACACACACACACACACACACACACACACACACACACACACACACACACACACACACACACACACACACACACACACACACACACACACACACACACACACACACACACACACCTTACGGAGGGGCCTGCAGCTTCCAGGAAGATGGAAAATGGGAACAAAAGTGCCCGAACTTCAGCAGACACAGCCGTGCATCCGTAAGGAGGCCAAATTCATCACGGCGCATTATGGAGTGCAGCAAATGTCATGAAAACCATTGTTTTTTAATTTTTTTCTTGCAGCGTTTGAATGAGCTGATTTATGGGCGTTATCCATCTTAGGGGTCATCCGTCATTTTTTAGTTGCTAGGCAATCAAACCAGCAGCTGTTTGCTTTGAATCAAGCTCAGGCGTTGTCAGTCACCGCACGCAGGTATGACCTTAGTGGTTGAACACATCATGTGTGCAAAATTTATTAAAGAGTTGCTGTCCCTCTTCCTCCAGTCCCCCGACGGCCCTGCCATTTGTTGGGGGTAGCACGGGCCCTTCCTGGCTCCTCTGAGAAAAAAAGGAACAAAGGAGCGGATGGAAAATGCCTGGACGGGAAACTCGAAAATATCCTTTAAACACTGTTTCACCCCTTCCACGTGGGTGCTGTGCAGGGGGACTCAAATGAGTGCCACAAGGAGATGGGAGGCGAACCAGATGATTTATAGTATTTCAATAAGCCGGTTGAAGAAAAGCAAACATCAGTTCGCTGGTGGGAAAAAGCACACCCCAGCTGTTCAGCACACAGCCCAGGTTGGAGGCCAGTCCGACAGCGTTTGGGGGTTGGCAGCGGGTGCTCTGAGGTGAGATGCCGTTTCTGTCCTGTTGGGTCCCAGGCGGTGGGTGTGTGGCCATCGTCCGCTGGCTCCTTCACTGGGACCTGGGGCTGCTCAGCCTGGAGTGGACTCCAAGCCTTGCCCGTCACGTCACCGCCGTGCTCTGTTTCTGCCAGGTCCCGGTGTCTGCTGGGGTCCTTCTGATTCTGCATCTGTCACCCCCACCCCCCAACCAGAGCATTTAGAGTCTCTCTGAAGCATTGCTGACGTTGAGGGGACAGTTCTTGGTGTAGGCAGTACACCAGCTAAAGTGTAGGCAGTAGTACCTCCCTGTACCCTGCACTGAATTTTAGATACCCACAGGGCTCCAAATAGTTCCCCTAGCAAGGAAAACAAATGCATATTGTGACCTATTTTTAATAATTTAGGTCAGATTCCCAACATCTGTGAACCTTCCAAGTAGGGATGTTTCCTTTGTTTCTCAGTTGGGATTGTAATGTATCTACACGGGGAATTTACAGCAATAAATCCAAATTGAGGCAACTGTTTGTCACAGAATAGATCTTCTTTAATCTGAATTACCTGGAGGGTTTATTTACTTGATTTTGCTGGTGGATATTCAGACCATGTAGCTGAGAGATCTTTAGCATGTATTTTGGAAAGTCTAAAATAAGTTTAATTTGGGAATTAGGTTTGCCTTACTCAATTTGTCATCAATTTTTTTTTTCATTTGTTCACTGGTTAGGTATTTCTGAGTGTATGAACCATTTCCTTCTAGTGGGTAGTTCTGCCAGTTGGAAAAGAGTTTTCCGATCATGGCTTCTCATGTGCCCAGTATATACTGGGACTCCAGGTAAACTGTAAAGGGAGTCCTGGTGCGTTCCCCGCCCCCAGACAACCGGTGGGGAAATTTCAAGGGAGAACCCACAGTCCTTTACCTGAAATCCTTGAGGTTTTGGAAGTCAGAATTTTTTAGATTTTTGAAAAGAACTTCAATGCCTATGTTGTCTATTTGTTGCATCCTCATCTTAATGAAACGTGGATTTTCCTCCAGTGAAACGTATGAATACTCACGGTACTTGGGGTGAATAAATAGAGACCGTGTACCCTCGTGTGCTTTTGGGTCGGGTTTTACTGTCAATGAGGTCAGGGCAGGCTAGACTTTCCATAACAAAGTTAGGAGAAACCCTTAAGTTCTCAGAGCTGTTTGGATTTTGGAGGTGAGGGGAGAGGTTGTGGGTCATGTCGTGCACGGGCCCATTTCACAGACCTGCCTGTCGTGGGAGCCACACGTCGTCCGTGGCTTGGCCGCTGCCTCTGAGGTTCTGAGTCCTGGGCTGGTCTCACCTCTCACTCTCTCCTAGCGGTTCTCCCATGCCCACAGAGAGGAGTGATATTCGTTATATCTGCAGCCTTCCAAAGCCTTCCTGCTTACTCATTTAAAACTTTGAACTGTAGAAACATACTTTACTGCCAGTATATTCTCCTGCGTCTCGTGAAGTACAGCCTTCTCTCATCTTTGGGGAGGAATCTGGAATAGTATCGTAGCACAGTTTACTTAGGGAGGAAAAAACAGAAGCCCTCTCTTCACAAAGCTCCAATGTTCCTGTCGATTTTCCTGGTGAATATATAAATACAGTAACAATACTAAAATGAGGGCTTTCCCAACCATCCCACGCCTGTAAGAAATGCGCTGAGACGCACACCACGTTCGGGCCATTGGTTCTGGATGACCAGGGTTCACATGTGGGAATCACAGACATGCCGGGGTCCTTTCCTTTTTCCGGCGGGGTAGGATGGGGTGAGTCAGCCCATGGATTGATATTAACGATCTGCAGTAACTCGCAGAATTTTGGAGTTTAAAGGACCCTGTAAATAACTTCCTTTTTGAGGGGTTGTATCGAGCTGCCTTCCATTTCTCACTCGGGAGGACCGTTCGTCCTTTGAACTGTTGGACGGTCCACACTGAGGTGCTCATTCACTGCACATCTGCGTGGCCGCCCTGCTCCCCGTGTGGGATGCAGTACGCAGACTGGTAAGGCTTCCTTTGTGCAGTGGGTTGGCAGGATTGATTAATTGATTTTTAAAATGCTTAAAAAAAAATACCCTTTTTAGGGGGCGCCTAAGAGTGTAGGATTATTTGTACATCGCCTGTGTCCCTTTTTGCTGTCTTCTTTGAAATGCAAGGCCACACCCGGGGTTTTGTTCTCTTTCAGATTCCACATCATGTCATTGAGAAGATGCTAATTTTAGATGGGCCCCTCTCTACACAGACAGGAGCCGAAATATATCCTGTAAGTGGGGGGATCTTCCACATCCCACGTGTACATGATGGCTGGCCACGTGACTGACCGGGCCAGGCTGTGGGCCAGAGACATGGGGTGGCCCCTCGGAGCCTTTATTGCACTTTGAAATTCCAGCTGCTGGTTCCCTGCACACCTTCCTGCCAACCTGCAGCTGCTCTGGCTTCTCCCAACCCCGATTCTACTCATCCTTGGCTCTCCTGCCCCTTTACTTCTCTCTCCTCTACCTCCTCTACCAATTTCCACCGACACTAGGCTTTCGAAATGTTCCTCATAAAATCTGTGCACACTTTTAAAAGCTATTTTGCAGTATCTGTGCTCTTCAGAGGACAATTGCTCCAAAATCTAATAAGTCATAGTAAATATAGTTCCGGACGATGGGTTAGTGGGGATGCTTTGGGAATGATAACTGCTTTGCCAGGGCTTTCGCATGGTTATTTGAAAGGCTTTTTTCCCCCATTAAACTTTGTATCTTTTGTTTTTGAGATGGCCTTCATTAGTGTGCTTGTGTGCTACTTCTTGGGTACTAACCCCCATTCAGAAAATGGTTCTGGATATTTCCATTAAGTTTTCTGTTAAATATGACGTATTTATACACACACATTTCTATAAACTTAGTTCAAGGCTATCAGTAAGAATATATTTTTTTCTCTTCACATTTGCTGTTCATAAAACACTCGAGGGAGAAATTGTGATATTATGGTAGGTTTTTAGATGAGTTTTAGGTCTTGTGGTGGATGGCAGTACCTTTTCCTTTGTCTCCTCAGTAGACCCAGCACATGGAAAGATTTTTTCTATTGAGAAACTGCTTTTATTACTAGTGACAATATCGATAATTATTAGTCTCTTTCCCTTTTGAGTGAGGAAGGTATTAAGCCGCTGCACCCAGGTTTTCCAGTTGCCAAGAGCCGGTGGTCCACCCACCGCACCTGTGCTGGGAGTTGCTTCACACGCGTTATCCTGTGTGAGGTCCAATCCAGGCGCCTTCCTGAGCGCACATCAAGCTGCCTTAAATCCTCTGGGAACCAGAGATAAATATTGAAATAAACAAGAAATAAATATGGACCTGAAACCTACAATAGCCTTTTGCTGTCTTGACGTGCAGAGTTGGGTCACTGACTCTCATTATTACTTCTCGGGAACTTTCCGGGGTGACCCCAGCTTGTGCGTTGATGCCGTTGGGCAGAAAACACTGGGATGGCTTTAATCTCAATCCCCAACCTGACCATCCCTGAATCCTTAGGGGGGTCCTATCCTTTCCTTAAACGTTAGATTTCCCCACTGTGAATCGGGACTCTTCTAACTCACACTGATTCCCGCCTCACAGTTCATGGGCTCATTTCTCCAATTGTTCGTTCGTTGGTTTATTTTTCCAGTAAATACTTATTTTGAGCCCCTGCTGGTTTCCAGACAGAAAATAAGCAGGAATGTCCTTGAGCTAATGGATCTCACAGTAGAGTGAGAATATTTTGAAAACTAAAGTGGTTATCAATATTGACTTTACCTAAAATATTTTATTATGCATCCTGTGGATGTAAACATTTCATTGAGTGATGAAATAGATGTGATCAGGATTGAATATGGGAAACAAAAAATCCAGTTTCCAGTTTCTCTCACCTGTTCTTTTC
This sequence comes from Lagenorhynchus albirostris, assembly GCF_949774975.1. NCBI lineage: Eukaryota > Metazoa > Chordata > Mammalia > Artiodactyla > Delphinidae > Lagenorhynchus > Lagenorhynchus albirostris. The sequence continues at coordinate 3,752,093 of NC_083108.1, read as the reverse complement.
CTCTGTGACTCCACGTAGTTCATCCATAATCTGCCTGTTGCCTTTGCCAGGGACAGCGGGGAGGCCACTCTGCTTCCTGCGGGGGTTCCTCTCACGTCACTTCCTGGGGGGAGGCCACTCTGCTTCCTGCGGGGGGTTCCTCTCACGTCACTTCCTGCGGGGAGGCCACTCTGCTTCCTGCGGGGGTTCCTCTCACGTCCCGAGTCCCTTCACACCAGCTCTTCCACCTTTAGTTGGAAGACTGCTCTCCCTGCAGCACTGCTGACTCTGGCCGTACTCTCTTCAGATCAGAGTCCTCTTTTTGGCCATTGCATCTACATCTGTGTCTCATAGAGAAATTCTGTGTGATACGTAGTGGGCATGTGCTAAGTGCTGTGAGCACTGCTCATCACCAGTGGCCCTGCTGGTCACACCCAGTGGCCCTGCTGGTCATCACCCGGTGGCCCTACTGATGTTCTGAGGGTGTTGGTGTGTCTCAGTCCCTCCCCATGTGACAGGTGTGTCACACATTCTTCCCTGTGGCCTCCCCTGGAATCATTAAGGTAGGTGTCAGGGTATTTGCAGACCCAGTTCTAGAAAATTCCCATCTCTTTAAAACTGCTCTGCAGCTGTGTCTTCCTGTGCCTCTTACTGGGGACGGGATGCAGCTGGACCAGAGGTAGAAAGCCTGCTGCCAAATTGCATTTCTTTTTCTTTTCTTTTTTTTTAAACTTTTTATTTTATGTTGGAGTCGAGTTGATTAACAATGTTGTGTTAGTTTCAGGTGTGCAGCAAAGTGATTCAGTTATACATGTATCTATTCTTTTTAAAATTCTTTTCCCATTTAGGTCGTTACGTAATCGCATTTCCTTCATGACAGTATCTCCAAAGTTGCATTTGCACCTGGGGGCATTAGATTATAAAACACATGTTTAAGGGACAAATTCAGTTATTTGGTTATAAAATATTGTGTGGCGTTCTTCTCAGTGCACCTTTGCAAATGCCAACATCTAATAATAATAATAGCAATGATAGTAGTGGACATTTTCTCTAAAATTTAAGCTCCATGGGGATAGGGGTTTGTCTGTTTTGTTCATTGCTGTCCACGTGGTGTCTGGAACGGTGCCTGGGAAATAGTAGGTGCTCAATAAATATTTGTAGCATGACCGTATTCCTGCACACTGCCCTCGCATCACGTAATTTAATTTTTATAGCGATCCTACTCTTATCTCCATTGTATAGAGTGAGGCTTACCGAAGTTGGGGTCATGTAGATTGTCTTGAGGTCATTGAGAATAAGATACGTAAGGTCACACAGATCAAGCCCAGAAGGTTTGATTCCTTGACCTCTGAAACCACCCATATGTTGTTCATGTTTTAATTTTTGTCACACAGCTCCCTGGAATCTGTCTCGGAATGTTGGGGTGTGGGGTAGAACTCTGCAGGCAGCTTCGGGCTGAAGCCTGGCTAGTCCCTGGCCCTTCTGCCCACCTGCTGCAGCTAGCGCCTTGGATTCTTCAAGTACAAACCAAAGGAGCTGGACCAGAGGATTCCTGAGCTCTGTTCTCTTTTGAAAGTTGCGTGTCAGAGTGGTTCCTGCGCCATGGTTGTGAATCATGCTCCACGTGTGAGATGAGAACAAATATCTTACCCCTCACCTGCATATACGTATACGAATATGTGTGTACATACGTGTACGCATGCGCACACACCAACACACACACACACACACACTCACACACACACACACACACTATTTTGTTTGTTTCTGTTTCTGTTTCTCCAGTGGCAGCAACATGACTTTGAAGGAGAGCATGGATGTTCTCTAACACATCAAGCTCAAAGGTTAGGGATGTTTAGAAATAGCCCTCATTTCTAAATAACTCATCCTATGTCTCACATATTAATTTATCTGAAGGCTTCTTGAAAGGCTTATACTTTGTTTTTAACTTTTTTGAGCTACCCGCTGGTGAGTTCTTCCGTGCAGTCTTGTGTGTGAGGTGCAGGCAGACATCTGCAGTCAGGACATGGCGAGTGCAGACGTGGTCCATGTACTGAAGCATTGATGGACGGGTTTGCTGGACGTTGTCTAACTACCGTGTACGACTCTTCACACCGTGAAACTCCATTGGCCAAGTGTGGACGTCGAGTAGGCAGCTCCTGGGGCTGCCTGTGCGGGGTACGCTGGGAGCTCTAAGATTACTGAGAATCGGCAAACTGGGACATTAAGTCACAGTGTTCCAGGAAAAAACGTGATTTGTTTTCTGTACAGGGGAAGCATGTTCTTGGAGTGAGACCAACTGAATCGTGCTCATCTGAGGCGGGAGTCTGGCCTCAGAGCCTCAGTAGAGCTCGGGGAGCGGCCCTCAGGCTTAAACACTGGAGATGGAGACCCAAGGGATAGTCTGTGAATTTCACGGTGTCCGGTGCAGGCGCAGGAGCCAGGTTTGCGGGGGGAGCTTCTTTAAGAAAATAAGTGCAAAATGGTGAATAAAATGTTAGGTATGAGGGTGACGATTTATTTAGTACGAGAAAGGAAATCACAGCAAACCACAAATCTTAAAAAGCTGAAAAACATGACAAAATCCAGAAAAATAACATATAATTAATGAGTTGCCTGAGGCATCTGGTTTTCTACGTGGTGTAGCTGCATGAAAAGATGGTCCAGCCACCCGTCTGGTGCCGGTAAGGGGAGGTGGTCTTTTATCTCGGATGGTTGGGGTCCATCAGACATGTGACATCACACACAGCTCAACCACCGTTAACCTATCCAGATGAGACCACGATGGCCATAGTGGGAGGTGTGCCGTGGAGGGGGCTGGGCTGGGAGGAGACAGCTGCCCTCCCAGCCCCAGTGGAAGTGTGGTGCTCTGCGCATCTCAGGTGGCCCCGTGGACACAGAGATCCCAGGGCTGTAGAAAGGGCCGGTGCAAGGCGGGGCCCCGAAGCTTCATTGGCGTCGTGGCACACCCCCTGTTCAGATCCTCGTCTGGTAGGATAATGGTCTTAATTAGATGAATAGTTGATATTTTGGTGCTAATGTTTTATTTTGTATTTTGATTAAAATTTCAAGGGCACCTTGAAGCTAAGCTCCCTTCGAACCCCTAAAAGACACGTTTTTTGGCATTTCCCCTCCCCCATCACTCAGAAGTATGGTCATGTGATGATTTCCTTATGGAAGAACAGGGCCACCTTGACCGTGTGCTGATTATGCAAATTATTATGTCATTTAATTTTTATAAAATTATGAATTCATTATAAAAAATAATAGACTTATAAAACGAAGTTTTGATACAAAATTTAAACGGCTGAATTAAATTTTCATTGTAAATGGTTATTAAAAAAATTCTCACTCTCTTGAACATACGTTTTTGAATGAGATTCAAGTGTCAATTCCTTTTTTTATTTTTTTAATTAATTAATTAATTAATTAATTTTTTTTTGGTCAATTCCTTTTTTTGTTGAATGGATTTTAAGGGTCTTGTTCCTTGTATGGGATTTACACACTTACGTTCGAAGCCTGAGGAAAATGCTCCGTGAACATCGGGGAGAAAGCTCAGGACTGTTGCCCCTGGTTTGAGAAGCCCTGTGTTTGTTGACAGTCCTGAGCCTTTGGCAGGGTGTGGTTGTTTGTTTCTCTGCTTTTCTTTGTTATGTGTTACGAGTAGGAGAAAATTTGGACCAAAGTGCTTGATGTCCCTCCCTGAGCCCGTTGGAAGAGTTTATCCTTCCAAGATAAATTATGAACTTTCGACCCTGGGAAATAGAAATATCCTTGCAGAGTTTAACATTGACAAAAGTAAACTGCAGCTTTACCAAGCAAATCGAAACGCGTGTTCTGCCACCCTAAATATGGAATTTTTTCAAAGACTGTCCATCTTCTCCTTTCCTCTCTTGTACTTGGTTTTCGTTGCATCCTTCCTTGAAAGTGATGGTTCGGCAAATTTCAAGGACAATGAATTGGCTTTTAAAGAGAGAAAGACATTGCCACTTCTTTTTTTTTTGGCCAAGTTTGGAATTTTTATGAGATATTTAGATGTGGGTGAAATTTAATGTGCTACAGGTTTCCTAAGAAACTTCATGGTTTACAAATGGTTAGGGTCCCGTGAATATCCAAAGGGTGGGTCGCTGAGCATCTTTCCGCCTTCTGTCTCAATCCTGGAAGAGCCACCCTCTCGCAGGTACTGCGTGGGCTCTGTGCCGGCCCCTGTGCTCCGTGCTTTCTCTCCCCTGAGCACGCTCTTTTTTTCCACCTACCCCTGGCCCGAAGCACCACAGATTCCTCTTTGATTTGGAGGGTCCCGCCTCCCCTGGTGGAAGCCTCCCGTGGGCTCACCTGGAGCTCTACCTGGTCGCACACAGCGTCCTCTCTGGATATAGGCTTGTAGCGTTGTGTGCTGATGCTCCCCCTTCTCCCCTGCCCTAAGTCAGCTCGACAAGAGGATCCCATCCGCAATTTTGTAGCCATCCCAAAACACAGACCTACTCGCTTTTGATCTTCGGAGTCACTCAGTAATTGTTAACATCCAGTCAGACCTGCTCTTTAGATGAATGCATTCAGCACAGCAGCTCACGTGCTGGGTGTTTTCCGGGTTTAAGTGTGTGACGCCTGCTTCCACAGCTGCACCTGTCAGAAAGGACGTGCCCCCGCTGGGGTGGCTTCTCTTGCTGGCTGGTCTGATGACAGTCTTCCCCCCTCAGCAATCAACAGAGACTGTCTCTGATGTGGGGAACACAGTAGCGGACACATCCCATTCCGCAGGGAGATGGGTCACCTCTCCAGGACACACCTTCGTGTCCTGTGGCATTTGAATTTGTGGGTTCCAGGTTCTGGGGCGGGGGGGTGGTCTGCTGCTGACTCCTGTGCCACTTCTGTCCTGCCTCTGTCCCCATCTGTCCCTTTTAGAAGCTCTAGCTCTGTCATAAGATTGCAGGTCAGGATTTGCTGACCCAGGCTGGCTCTCGTGCCCCAGCTGGGTGGCACTTACTTCACTGAAGGGGGCAGGGGTGGTAGGTCTACGCTGACAGCCCCCTTCCGCCCGAGTCAGGAGTCAGAGGTGTGTGCTTGCAGGTGGGACACTGCACCTGGATGGTGGGGACCAGACTGTCTGCTCCATTTTGCTTGTAATTCTCTGACCTAACGTCTTTGTCTTCTTCCTTATTCAGTGAAGCTCGTAACAAACAGGTAAAAATTAAAACCAGAGCGAAGTTACTACTTAAACAAACCAGTAGTTAAAACGATAGAAATTTATTCTCTCATAGTTCTGGAGGCTGGGAGTCAGAAATCAAGGCACTGGCTGGGCCATGCTTCCCCTGAAGGCTCTCAGGAAGAATCCTTTCTCGTCTCTCCCAGCTTCCCATGGCTCCTAGCAGACCTCAGCGTCCCTTGGCTTGTGGCTGCCTCCCTGCAATCTCTGCCCTGTCGTCACATGGCCTCCTCTTCCCTGTGTGTCTGTGTGTTCTTTCCTCTTGTTATAAGGTCCACCAATCATGGGATTTAGGACCCATCCTAATCTATTTTTTTTTTTTTTTTTGCGGCACGCGGGCCTCTCACTGTTGTGGCCTCTCCCGTTGCGGAGCACAGGCTCCGGACGCGCAGGCTCAACGTCCATGGCTCACGGGCCCAGCCGCTCCACGGCATGTGGGATCTTCCCGGACCGGGACACGAACCCGCGTCCCCTGCATCGGCAGGCGGACTCCCAACCACTGCGCCACCAGGGAAGCCCCCCATCCTAATCTTTATGACCTTATCTCAGCGTAACTAATTACATCTGCCAAGACCCTGTTTCAAAATAACATCGCTTTGTGAGGTTCTGGGAAGACGTGGATTTTGGGGGACCTAGTCAGCCCACTGTAGATACCAAAGGAGAAACTTATATGTCTTATCATCGGGCAACAGCTTTTAACTGCAGATGAAAGTAGAGAAGTCGCGTGTGTGCTCAGGATGACTTGTAAATATCCGATATTGATAACCAATAGCGATGGCTGCTCATAACCGACTAACAGAAACGTCTACTCGGCGTTTTGAACATGGCTGTTGCCAACCCCAAAGTGACAGGAAGGAACCACCGACCCTCACGGGGACTTTTGTATCAACAGGTGACTCCTGATGTGCTGTGAGGAGTCTGCAACTCTACCCAGTGGGATGGTGACAAAAAGGAAGGGCCTCCAGAGGGCTCATCCCCAAGAAACTCGCAGTACTGTGATTGGGTGAAACCTCATGAAACACACTGAGTCGGTCAGTAGGTAGCATCAGTCGCCTTGAGTTCGTTGCCGAGGCATTTGCAGGACGCGCCCCACCGCGCTCCTCACTTGGGGTTATGGCGCGGAAGCTGCTGTCTGCTACCCTGTCGGGGGCGTCTGCGACCTTGTCCCGGGGAAGGGCCCGCACCTGCAGGACAGACGCTCATGGAGTGAGGGCTGCTTGATGTGGTGAAGGAGGTGTGGGCATCTCCGGGGAGCACAGCGACGCGAGATGGAAACGCCGGTGAGCCCTCACTGCTGCCCGGACCCATGGCCTCCGACGGGCTTCTCAGTGGCTCCCGCTTATTCTGGGGCACATCTGTCCCTCGTGTCGGTGGTCCCGTCCCTTGTCCTTCCTGGCCGTGTCTCCCTCCCGCCACGAGGGGCCTCGCCAGCAAGTTTGTGTCACTCCCCCTGCACGTCTGGCCCGGAGTTGCACACCAGGGACAACAGGGGTAGGGCTGCCATCCAGCCCCTCAGGAGGGCAGGCCTGGGAGGACTGGAAGAGGGAGGGGCGGGGAACGCAGACAGGAGGGGGGCTGGGCTGGCTGGGCCCCTGTCCTTGGGGGTTCCGAGGGCAGATGGGTTAAAGAGCCAGTCAGGGACGACTCAGAGCCAGTCAGGGACGACTCAGGCCTTGGGACGACTCATAACCGCCAGGCCTGGTTTACTCTTCTGGGGCTTTTCGTCGCCTCTGGACGAGGCGTTCATCGCGCACAAGTGATGTAGCCCGGTTACTTCCAGCCCATTCTTCTGACAACCACTCTGGAGGTCCCACCGTGTCCAAGAAACCCTTTGAGGAACGTGACGTTAGCAGGCTGGACCTCACCCCGCGAGCTCGCAGGTTGAGTTGGGGAGATGAGGCTGCACGTCCGTCTCTTAATAACATGGGAAGTGATACAGGTTACAGGGGACTTTCACACAGCTTGTTAGCGGGAGTCCAAACCAAAAGGGATGCCTCTTGTCTGGGCGGGTTGGGGGATGCTCGGGGGGCTTTGTGGAGCAGGCAGCTTGTAGGTCATTTGAAGGGTGAGTAAAATGTGCATTTGTCCTTGTAAGTGGCAGTTGGAAGGGAGTCCTCTCCCTGCCACGTCCCAGCGGCCTTTAGCAGAATCAGTAGGAATGGCTGAGGAATCTTCGGGTTTAGGAGAATGACAGACAGGCACCGTACAGTTTCATCTGTAACATAAATGTTGTGACTGGCAACTCGCAATTAGCTTGAGAGTCCAGAAAGCTTTTTTAAAATGTATTTTATAAGTACACAGTTCGCCTTTGAGTTTAACTTGTATAGTTTTGCCTTTTCTCGAAATTGTTAACAGGGTCTTGGTGCCGGCCTTCAGCTGTAACACACCATGTGCATTCCGGAAGTAGCAGGGCTTATGGAAGAAGTGGGGCTGGGGTGAGATCACGGGAAACCCATACAGCTTGGTAACCACCGTCTCCGCCAAATCAAAACCAAAAATGACGGGCTTCCCTGGTGGCGCAGTGGTTAAGAATCCGCCTGCCAATGCAGGGGACACGGGTTCAAGCCCTGGTCCGGGAAGATCCCACATGCTGCGGAGCAACTAAGCCCATGCACCACAACTACTGAGCCTGCGCTCTAGAGCCCATGAGCCACAACTACTGAAGCCCGTGCGCCTAGAGCCTGTGCTCCGCAACAAGAGAGGCCACCGCAATGAGAAGCCCGCGCACGGCAACGAAGACCCAACGCAGCCAAACATAAATTAATTAATTAAAACAAAAACAGAACCAAAAAAGACAAGTTCCTGATAAATAAGGAAATATTCTAGCAAGTGTGGGCTCTACATTAGGAAAAGGGTGACGGAAGCTTGTCAGACTGTGTGTGTCAGGTCAGGAAGGAGGGGAACTGACGGCAGGGAGTGGCATGGCCCTGGGCTCTGCCCCCCGCGCCCTTGGGGGGTGAACTTTGCCGTCTGGGGCACAGCATCCACAGGGATATCCACGCCGGCCTGGCCTGTCTCCTCTGTTGACTGGGGGATGAGCTGAGCGCTGCCCGAGTCCCAGCAGGCAGACTGGAAGCCAGTTCTCCGGCACGGCGTGGGCTGTGGGTCAGAACACGGCACTCAGGCCTCTCTTCCTGGAGATTTTGCTTTGCCCGTCTCGGGCCTGTTTCAGTCCTGCCTTTTGCCTGGTGGAGAATGTTTTCGGGTGTTCCGGGCTCTGATGGCCTCAGTGTTCGCTTCAGCCCTGTGTTCCTGTGAGTCTGCCTTTTACAGCTTGGAGACAGCAGGTGAGAGTTACAAAATAAGGTCTTCGTTTAGTAAGAGTTGGTTTAGGTAGCTGAAAAAAAGCAAAGAATATTTGACCTAATTCTTTTCCAAGATTTATAATCCATCCCTAAATATGTGAAAGTGCCTCTCTCTCTCTCTCACCTCTGTCTCTGTCTCTCTTTGGTTCCATCCCCCGTGTGTGTGTGTGTGTGTGTGTGTGTGTGTGTGTGTGTGTGTGTCTGTCTGTCTGTCTGTCTGTCTGTGTCTGTTAGCACTATAGGAGAGAACTCTTTTAAAAGCTAATGAAGGAGTTTCAGTGGAACCCTATTAGATTTTCCTTCCATTAAATGCCTGCTACAGACTTTTAATGGATGTTTTAACTAGGCATTGTTAGCAAAAGGACTACTGCGCAAATTAAAACCAGGCCTACGATCGGTGAAGAGAAAGTGGATTTACTTTTCGCCTTTAGGTAAAAAGAGAATAGTAGGGAGGTGGTGAATTCCACACTGGTATTTTTAGAAGTTGGACTCAAGAACATAGCTGGCGCTACCTAAAGCTATGGAAACAAACAGGAAAGCATGCTGTACGGGTGTCTCTCTTTTTTAAAAAAAGTGAAGACATTTACAGAAACCCCTGGATTTTCAGGGGTATGTCAATGTTCATTTTAAACTATTTTACTGATATTTAAAATGCCTTCTTAACTCTTTTATGATACTGCATCGTGCTTTCCATTTAAAAATGTATGACACTCTGCTAAAAAGAAAAGATCAGGACTTGTAGAGGCTGTTGCTGTGGACCTCAGCCGTTTCCTTATGATATAACCATAAGAATACGGAGTTTCTAAAGCTGCCTTTTTGATTTCTCAGTTTCTTCTGACTTATTTTATTTCAAGGAGTTGCCCCCTTTGGCCCTATACTATTTGTTTACTGAAACTAGAGAATTTGTGTTTCAAGTCTGGGAAATTCTTGTCTTATCAGGGCTTGTACCAGAGATGCGAGCGTACAGTTCCCTGAGAGGGGGAGCCTCTTGCTTAGAAAGGGACTTTCAGGCAGTGTCTGTCGCAAATTATTCATCGTCATGGCATGTAGCAAATGATATCAAGTTGTCTCACACTGCCCATCGTGTGGACATAACAGAAGAGAGGTGGTGTTTTCTTATACTGAGCGCCCTGATTATTCTGTGAGTTAAATCTCGGCCAGTCCTTGACCCTGACTTGTACTGACACAGCTCCCTGAAACAGATTTGGTGTCCTCAGAGGCCCCCTCCTCGCCACCGCAAACATGTGCTCACACCCCTTTGCATATCCACCCCCCCGCCCCCCAGCTACTGAAGCATCCTTGCCTTATAGGTCTGTATTCCACCAAGATGGGTGTTTCTGATTTTGCGTTTCTTAAACCAGACGTTTTGAAGGGAAAGTCCAACACAGAGTATCTGTTAGTTGGGCATTTCCTACTGAAGCCTGGATCTCTGGGAGGAAATCGGCTGAGATGGGTGCGCTCTGCAGGGCACTGCACAGCCTGCGAGAGTGTAACTGCTGTGTGTGTCCCACGGCAAAGGAAGGAAAAGAGGTGCTGTGCCCTTCAAGGGGGGCCCTCCTCCCTCAGGAAAGGGCAGGTGACGTTGGCAGCTCCAGATCTCTGTTCAGCCCCTGATGGGGTATCATAGGTTCCTCTAGTCTTCACACATAGACCTGGCTGGGTGAGAGAGAGAGAGAGAGAGAGAGAGAGAGAGAGGAAGCGTGTGAGCCCTACATCAGGTCCATTAGAGGCCATCCAAATGCAGAGCTCCCATCACTGGATTGCCTGCGAGCTCAGAGCACACAGTTGGTGATACTGAAATCTCTGATAGGAGATTTAATTTTATGAGCTGTATTATCCAAGAATACTAAGCCATTTAGAGTATGCCCGAATCGTGGGGTTTAGGAGAGGCGATGGCTTTGGTTCTCTCTGTGTGGGGAAAAAAAAAATAAAGAGTCATAGCCTTTTTTTTTTTTTTCTTTTAAGCACAAAGCTAGTTTAATTGAAAAATAATTTGATCTGCTGCTGCTTCAGAAGAGGGGCTCGAGCTGTGGCAGATTTGCTCTCTTTTCACCCAAACTCAAGAATTTAATGCTAGCAGGTGAAGTTCTGACGGCTGCTATCAAGTACACAGAGACAATAACGGTCTGAAAAGCGGAATTTTGTCAATATTTTTTGCTGTGGGCCAGAGAACATTCACAGTAATGGAGTCCCGAGCCCTGCTTGAAGGTGTTGGAGTGAGGGGCCCAGTATTCCTGGTTGTGTGTTCCTGGTTGGAGCCTGCAGTATTTTGGTGGTATAGATGGCCTTTTCATAATCTTTCTACTCTAGCAAATGGAGGTACCAGATACAATTGTGTTGAGGAAGAGCATTTGGTGGACATTTCTACCCAGGGTCGGTGCCCTGGCAGAACGTGCCCAAGCTCATAGCTTCTTTTTAAATAGCTACACCAGCCCACCATCTACTACTCTCCGCTTTTGCCAAATGCCAGTGTTTTCTGACAGATAAAACACCTTGGTGCAGGTGCCAGGAACCCGCCACACGGTGCACGTTACCTGAGCCCAGAGCCTCGGAGTCACGTCTGCCCCAACTTTGGGGGCAGTGCAGCCTGTCGCTGGCCTCTCCTTCCAGGAGGCCCCCCGGGCCTTCCCTTCGAGCCAGCGAAGTGGCTGTGCCCTTGGTTTAAAAGCTGCCATTTCACCACACTTTTGTAGAAAGTTGGTTAAATAGCAGATTGTACAACCCACAAAATCGAATGGCCTTTATGACTTAAAACAGATGTTAGATTCAGTTGCGGAATTGCCCCACCCCTAGCGTTATCTTACTTTGAAAAGAATTATCCCCTGAAATTTCATTTTGGAAAACATCTTTTCCCCTCACTCTGTTTGTGAGAACGGGCGCCTGCCTTTTTAAGGCTTTTGCAGTAAAAAGCACTTTTCTGAGATAGAGGTGCCGCATTTTGGTCACTTTACTGGTATTCTCTGTATTTAGCATAACTGGAGAAACAGAAGGGTAGCCGCACACAACAGAGAGCAGTGAAACACAGCTCTGCCCGTCTTTCGAAGTGTAAAAATTATCATCAGTGGCTTTTTCATTAAATGTACTTGTTGCTGTGCTCATTTGAAATGTTTAGATATCACTGTTTCCTTACTTCCTGTTCATTTTAACGGAAAAGGGTAATAACTACAGATTTTATTTATTCAGAGCCATAGTGCAGGCAAAGTGAAAGTAAATCCTTGTTTCCCGATTGCATTTAAAAACCAGAAGAACAAAACACTGTTTTCTAAAATATAAAGATAAGGGCAGTAGGCAAATATATTTTTTTTTGGAGGAAATTTGGAATAATAGAAACCATCTAGAACATTTGTGAGGATGTATAAGAAAAATATGTTACAAAAATTTTTCTAATACTGAAAAATTTGCATCCCCTGGACAGGCACGATCTTCGTCATGCTTGCAGGCAGTGTCAGCAGTGTAGCTCGTCAGAATATCAGCGGCCTCAATAATTGCATTCTAGTTCAAGTGTAAAATTCTTACTAGGGTCCAACTTAATAATTCTGCTGGCTTTTAATGAACGCTTTTTTTTCTGCAGAAATACACGATGAAGTTGCATGTGGAATGTAATAGAAGTGTATTCATCCCTAGGTTAGTGTACAAAGTAGTAGATTCGAGCCCACTTATCTCTTTTATGCTCACCTATAAAATATGTGTGTATTTCAGGCATTAATTTGGGATTATTTCGATACTCCCTTATCATCGTATGTCATCCAGGGGGTTATTTATTACCATGAGATAGATGAATGATGCCCTCAGCAAAGTGGAAACTGAAAATATAAACATAGGTTTGTCAATACAGTTGACAGTTAATTGGCCCGTGTTGATGGGGGCTTTGAAGTAAAAGAAAATAGAAACAATAAATTCTAAAAAAATACTTTTTTCTCATTTGGAATCCACTTTGTACATATTCTATAGGAAGCTAATGTTGCAATTAAATATGACATAGGTATATACATATATATTTCCTTGCCTAATTATATTTTCCTGTAAGTAATACGATCATACGCTTGTCTAGTGTGTGTCCAGCTTTGCAAAGTGTGATCATTTAGCTTCGTCCTAGAGGTTCTGCATTCCTTGCTGTGTTATGTGTGACCAAGCCGAGAATGTCTTTGCACGTCGTTCAGAAATAGGAGCAGAAACCAGGATTCAGAAATCCGGTGTAAGAAGCAGGGAGTCATAAACCAGGGTCTTGGGGACAAACCTTTTTTCTTGTGGAGAGTGTGTCCCTGCTTCCCAACGGGGAGGGGACCGGCCCCGTGCCCGCAGCTTCTTGAACGAGCGGGAGAGGAAGGTCTGGTGTGAAGGCCAGTGGCTGTCATCTGCTTGTAGGCAGTGCGCCCAGCCGTGGGGACAGACAGGGCCGCTGAGCAGGGAGCCCCCGCGGCCTCCACTGGCTCTTCTGCCTGCCCTGTTTCTCCTCTCGTGGCCTCTTTAAGGGCGAAAGCTCAGGGCTTTTTGGCGCCTGCCTTCCGGGTCTCCTGGGTCTCCCGGTCCTGGTTGTACCATCTTTGCAGTGTCTCTGCAGGGACCCCCGTTTTCTTGGTCACCAGCACTTAATGCTAGGCAAGCCATTCAGCTGTCCCTCCCCCAGCACCGTCCCAGGGTGGCCCTGGGAACACACAGTCCTAGCAAAGGTTAAGGGCCCCAGGGTCCTTCCACATCCCTGTGGGGGGCGGTCCTTGGGACATGACTGTGTCCTGCCCAGGCCCCTCTCTGCGGGGCAGGGGCGGGGTGAGCAGCAGATTCTGTTCTGTGCTGGGCTCTGCCTTGCACTCCACCCGTCAGCAGTGAGCTCCAGACCTGGTTTCTGCAGCCCCATTCCCGAGGGCCGCACGCCAGCCACGCCTGGAAGAACTTCTCAGCACTGAGTTCCTGCCCCTCGAGGGGTCTTTCCTTCCAACGCGGTGGCCAGTGTCCACTCTGCTTCCGAGCTCTGCCGTGTTCACTGTGTCCATGTAAGTTGCCAGGCTGACGGCTGCCTTGCCTCTGCCCTCCACGGCCCTGGGTGGTGCCCGACACAAGCTGGACCCCGCTTGGCCAGTGGATAAGTGGGCAGGCAAACCAGCCAGCCCTTCACTCCTACCAACCCTTCTGCCAAGATTCCCTCCTTCCTGGAGGAACGTTGCCACTGGGAAGGGCCCACAGAGCACTTGTGTCTCCTTAGAAGCCTTTGTCACCTGAGGGGTCCAGGCTTAGCTCATGGCTAGGGAGTATGTTCCTAAGAGGGCTTAACATCCTTATATCAGAGATGCTTTCTGAACAAATCACTGAACAGGTAACTCAGCATTATCAGTGATGCTGGGATCATGGCATTTAGGGATGGGAGGGAAGTGGGGAGTCCTCAGTGGGGCTCCTTCAGGGCATTGAGAGAGGCCTGACCCCAGACAGGTCCTGCAGCTGATGGGACAGGTGTCGGACTTCCCAACCGTCTATCTCTTGAAGGTGCCCCAGTCCTGGCACGTTTGCAGGTGGAGCACTTCTGCAATGAGGGCGTGACAGTTAATCTAGCTGCTGCAAGTTCTTTGGACCAGACTCTGGCATTGCTGTGGTCTTTATATTACCTTGCTTTTACCATCGGTCTGTGTTTTCTTCTGTTTACTGGTAAAGTCCATTGGTGAAGAAGCCATATTTTTATGTTTTTAGTTTGAGGGAAAATTATGGGGAAGTAACTCCCACATTACCACATAGTTCTTCCTCTTTGTGGAAGTGTTCATGTTATATGGGTAATTTGGAAAATATAGGTAAGCAGACAAACCCAAAAGCATCCTTCGTGACTACCCTACCCAGTTGTGGCTACTATGAACATTCTTATCTGAGTGCCTCCAGGATATTTTTTTGCTTCCACATATATTTTTTAAACAAAAATGGGGTGACGGTAGTATTTATCAGTTTACTTTTTCACTCATTAATGGTAAATAGCTTTTTACATGTTATTCTATACATTTTCATGATGATTTCTTTACGTAATTTTTTTTTTTTTTGACTTGGCCTTGCTTAGTGAACCATTGGTACCTATTGCAAAGCTCTCCTCAAAATGACTCAGTGGATCTTCCTTTCCATTTAGAGTGCATGGGAATATTCATACCCTGAGCCATTGTCAATGCGGGTATTTTTAATTCTGTAATCTTTGACAATTTAGTAGCTGTAAAGTAGTATCTAGTATCACTTTGTCCTAGTTTGCATTTCTTGTGTTCCAGGTGAGGGTGAATATTCTTCCATGTTAAATGTCTCTCTTCCTTTTTGAATTATTTTGCCCATGTTGTTTGCTCATTCTTCTTTTGCTTTGTGCGTGTATTTTCTTACTAATATGGAAAAGCTCTAACGAGGATGTTAACTCATCTTTCTAGTATTTCTGTAGTAGCAGATGATTTCCTTTGGTTTGATGTTAAAAAAATAGTTTATGATGTTTTTGCCCTCTTCTGTTACCTTTTAAGACTCTGCCGGTGATGCATATTTATTTTAGAAAAACTCGAACATAGAAAAAGAAATTTAAAAATAAATGAAGCTTATTTGCAATCTTATCATATAGAAATACCCAAAGTTGATATCTTTTCTGGATCTTTTCCTCTGCAAATATATACATATTATACATGTATTTTTTCCAGGGTGGTTTCTTCCTACATATTTTCTTCTATCGCTTGTTTTTTTGCACATGGCATTTCCCTTGTCAATATAGACCTGCTTTGTCATCTTAAGTACCTGCATTGTATCCCATTTTGTTGATCTGCACAGTTTATTTGAGAAATCAACCATTGTTGGAAATTCAGTACTTTCTCAGTTCCACAGTTATAAACAACTGTGTCATTAATTATTTTGTATGTATATCTTTGCCATAGCCTCATCAGTTCCTTGATAAATTCCTGGAAGTCGAATTACCAGGTCAAGGGTTTGGCTGTTTTGAATTATTTGGGCACATATACTGCCAACTGGCCTTCTGGAAAGGTTGTACTCATTCCCAGTACCCCTCAGCAGGGTATATTTCTCTGGGTTATGGCATTTTTTGATGTACTGGGTTGTTTTTGTATAGTTTAACTGGCCCTTTCCTGCATAGTTTTTGGCTTTGAAGTAATGTTTAAGAGGCGCCTTCCAACCCTCAAGATTACGTAAATATTGTTTTATTTTCTTCTCGTATTTTTATGGGTTCATTTAAAAATTTTTGAATATTTGGTATATCTGAAATTAATTTTGGCGTACGGTGTAAGGTGGGCATCTAAGTTTATTTTTTTTCCAAATAGCCATTTTCCCAGCTCCATCTGTTGGCAAATCTGTCCTTTCTACATCGTGTTCTAAATGTTCCTTCATCGTACACTCACTTCTTATACCTATTTGGGACTGACTCTCAACTACCTCTTTAATTTCCATGCGAAATCTGTCTATTCCTTACCTATAGTCCCCATTTTAATTACTGTGGCTATATAATACATTTAAAAATAATCTATCCATAGCTCTCTATCCATCTCCATTATTACTCTTCTTTTTTCCAAGAGTATTTTTTCTATTCTTCTGTGTTAGATGAACTTTAGAGCCATTTTCATGGGCTTAAAAAATATTACTTCAGGTTGTTTGACTGGAATGATATTAAAATAATAAATTAATTCAAGAATTCTCAGCTTCTTTTTAACAGTAAAATTCTCCCATTCTAAAAATAAGAATGGTATGGTTCAAATTTATTCAAGTCTCATTTGCTTCTATAAAGTTTTGTGATTTTTTTTCACATAGGTCCTTCACATTGTTTATGTATGTTATCTCTTAGGTTATTCATTTACTTATTGGTTATTGCTGTTATGAATGGAGTTACTTTTCTATTATGTTTTAACTGGTTACTATTGGTGTATCGAAATGCTGTTGACTTTTGATATCTTTCTAATGAGTTTTTATATTAGCAGATGCTATTGTTGACCTTTACATATAGTAGTTACAACCTAGCTTTGAGTACTTTTTTATTACTACCTTCTCATGTGGCTTTTTTTGTTTTGAAAAAAACACTGTAGCTCTTCAACATGGGTGAATCAATGGTGAATTTTTTTGATTTAAAAAAAAATCAAATATCAGCCGAGAATGATGCTTAAAGCATCTTCGGCAAAAATCATTGAGGATTAAGAACAACCGGCACAGGGGCAGCACAGGAAGAGTGCTGGTCGTGGAGGTGGGGAGCAGAGATTTCCCAGGGCCGGTGGAGAGTCAGCAAATTACAGGGAGCAGAGGAAACCATCCTCCAGTCTGTGCAGGCTGGCGGTTTCAAGAGTGAAGTTTTTCCAGAGTGAATTGACAGGAAAAGGGGCGTAGGCATGGTGAAACAGTGAGAAAGGCTATATTTGAATACAAAGCCCACCCACTAGGTAGGGAGTTTAGGAAGTGAGGGAGAGGATCTGATTTTTTTTAAGTGTGTTAATAGTGAAATCTTCTTAATTTACCCACAGTCTTCAGTTTCAGGGATGGCCTTTGGCAGTTACTGTGCAAATGTGCCACTTTATAATAGACTTACCAGTTTTTTCTGTGTTATTTGGTGACAGTGAATAAATCTTTAAAAACTTATAAAACCACATGGGTTTGTATTTGTGTGTGTTTTATGGGTTTGTATCTGCCGTGTCTGTTTTTCGTTGCCCATTCCTAAGTCCTGTTGACTAATCTAGATAGCCTTTAGCCTCTGGGCCTGGGTCTGGGGTAACATCTGTTGTAGTATTTACCTCTTTGGGGTAATTTCTCATGGTCATCTTTAACCTGATGTAAAATAATTTTCCTTTTTTCATTCTATTTGGTTTTAAAGGTGAAAATTAAATCTTACTGTGTTATATGGATACAGTGTAATTTGCAATTGACATTCTTGTGTTTGCTTTTATAATATGTTTTGGGTCCCTTCCCACCACCCTGTCTCACCTCCACCTGTGAAAAGGGAATGCTTACTGCTTTATAAGGGACTCAAGGAGAATTTAATTCGATCACATGTACATAAATAAAGCTTTGAGACATTCCTTAAAATGTGTATATCTTTTTTGAAACACAGTAAAGCCTCACCTATCTGGAAACCAATTAATTACCATCTTTATTTTTCTGGAACAGAGCTAAGAATAAGCAAGGATAGAAGGATATTGGGCCTCAAAAGTCCCTGCACCGAATCACATATTTATTCATAGACTATATCTTCAGGTCCTCACTCACTGTTTACATTTTATTTTTCTGTTACACGTAGCTGTGATATTCATGAATATCTGTTCTAGGGTACTGCAAATTAAAAGTAGCAAATTGGAAGTAGGGAAAGGGCACCTTAGATCGCAGTGAGAAGTGATAGCAAAGACCTAATGGTCAGGGAGCATAAAGGAGAAAAGCTAGTAAAAGAGTAAAAAACATGAAAACACAGCATGGTAGGCCATTGATTAGAAATGGAATATAGTGCTGTACCCCTTTGTGGTTGTTACTGATGGTTTGCAGTTTTCATTTCTAGTTGCCAGGAAAATTTTAATTGTGTACCATATGCTTTAAATAATGCAAAAGTATGTATATTTGACACAGATTTTCCAGTGTCTAAGCATTTCTATAAAATTCTGTTTAAACGGGTAAAGCTTCAACTATCCAGAAAACAGCCTCTCCAAATGACTCTCCCCTTGGGTTCTAAAGAGTTGTAGTTTTATTCACCATTGTCCTTTAAATCGTTGAGAGTGTAAATTCTTCATGTATTTTGGGGAAACATTTTTACGTATAATTTCCCAATAGTTAAGCCTACTTTCTGCATCTGTTGTAATGCGTGTGTATGTGTGTGTGTGTGTGTGTGTGTGCGTGTGTGTATATATATATATATATATATTTTTTTAAAGTCGAATTGGCTGGGAACTGTTTGGTTGTGTTCTTCTGATATGTATGTTTTCTTTCTTCCTCCTCTTGCATCTGAGATGCTTTCTCTGATGCTGTGTTTGGAGAGGATAACGCCACTGTTTTGTTTCAACATATGTAGGTCTGGTTGCACTCACGTCTGCCTGTTCAACCCCCGTCCCCGCCCCGTTTTTCATTTTCACACTCGGTGGAGGTGGGGTGCTGCTTGTACTGCCTGCTGGGACTGTGGGAGATGTGGCTTAATGTGCGAACTTGACCACAGTGTACATTTAGCTCAACAGGAGACAAATATGCTAAATGCAGGTAACTTGCTCTTTACACGTACACATAACTTTTAGATTTTAACCGATCTTTTATTTTTTTTTCCTGCCATAGCTAGGGATACAATATAAGCCAATTGTTACTTCTTAGAATGTAACCATTTTTGATTTGATGTATGATAGCAGTATCTAAAAATAATATTAGGAAAACGCTACTCGTATTTTTTTGAACCTGTGTAAAATCCAGTTTATAATATTTCAAAGAAATTACTTTTCATTAGGAATAGCCACGTGAATTGTCTGATTTCTACTAAACACAATGGAATTAGTGCAGTGATGCTGCAGTTACAAAAACAGGAGACCACAAGTAGACCACCTTTTTGGGTGAGTGTTCTACTTCTTGTGCCAGGGAGGAGAATGAACAGAGAAGAAAAATAACGTGTACTTATGTCCTGGAAAAATGTCATAATAACTGTTTATTGTTCACTAAAGAAGTTAAGTTACTTAATAAAGGTGAATTATTAACTTAATTTGTTAGGAATTTAATTTGGAAGCTGTTTTCATAGGGATATTGGCCAAGGCATGAACAATAACACTTCAGTGCATAAGGATGCTCAAATAGCTTTAAATAGGCAACTAAGTGTATTTCAATGGAAACTGTTATCTCTAAGTTTAAATAAAAACAATTCTTCAAAAATGACCTGTTATCACTATAACTATGCAATCATTAAGGAAGTATGATTTCTTTAAGAGGAATTCATTTTCCGAAGTAGTCTTTCTTATCATCGATAGCCATTGTATCATTACTTTATCGATTAAGTTCTGTTTTTTAATATAAATTTATTTATTTATTTACTTTTGGGTGTGTTGGGTCTTCATTTCTGTGTGAGGGCTTTCACTAGTTGCAGCGAGCGGGGGCCACTCTTCATCGCGGTGCGCGGGCCTCTCACTGTCGCAGCCTCTCTTGTTGCGGAGCACAGGCTCCAGACGCGCAGGCTCAGTAGTTGTGGCTCACGGGCCTAGTTGCTCCGCGGCATGTGGGATCTTCCCAAACCAGGGCTCAAACCCGTGTCCCCTGCATTGGCAGGCAGATTCTCAACCACTGCGCCACCAGGGAAGCCCTTAAGTTCTGTTTTTAACATAAATGCAAAACAAAGTTGCTTCTGGTCGCAGGGTGGCTGTTTATAGTTCACGCTGAGTCTTTAGAGACCAGAACTCAGACTGATCACAGTGTTGCAGGTCTAGTCACAGCAGACGAGGTGGGTCACAGAAGTGTCTAAACCACGTGACCTATGGTAGGTCATGTGTGCGTTGGTGATTGGAGATCCCTCGTTGAGTCAACTTTCCCTGGTGTTAAAGTAAGCTATAATATTATCATTGCCTTTACGGGATAGTTTCTACTTTCTCCTTTTTAAAAATACCACAAGATGGGGAGGGGAGAGATTTCTTGATATCTATGTGTGAATTAGTGACTAGGATGAAAGTCAGAACTGACAACTGGAGGACAGTTCACTGGAATCTTCTAGAAACGTCACCATGTAATCATGTTTTAGTGATTTATGAATTAGGTGGGAGAATTGTGAGAAAAATTTCATTTCTTCTCTAAATGTTATTGTTTGAAATTTTTAGCGTTTTTAGTAATTTCCATGATTATATGCAATATGGGACGACCTTTGGATAATTTCTAAAGCAACACATGTAATGTAGGTACAGAAATACAGAAATATTGTGCATTTTGCCCACCCTTGCCTACATAGAAACACAGCTAGTGAGGTCAGTGGAGGCTTTTTTAATGCTTGCAACTAAGACTTCTATCTTTAAGCGGTGGCATTTCAGATGAAGTAATTTACTTATGACAGACTTATGGGGAAATGCTCTTCTTTTAAAATATCTAGATAACTTGATTTTATTGCCTGTTTATCAGAAAATAATGGTGATGTATATTTACTGCCTCAGAGATGTATATGTAACACCCTGTTCTATCTGCATTGCTGATGGGAGAATCCAAGCCACTGAGAGTTGCCGACTTAAGACAGTTAAAGAGCTTGATGAAATTGATCTTCAGTTGAGAGATCATTAATGAACTAACCTCCTGCCTTGAAGGATCACTCAAGACCCCAAAGAGCTTGTGATTTCTTCTGTTTTGCAGTGATTCATTTGAACCATTTACCAAAACCCTTAACGTAAACAGAGGCTGCCCCACTATTTTTAAGTGATGGGTCCTTTATATTGCTGTTCTAAACCACGCTTCTTCTCATCATGTGCCCAAAAGAGACACAGTTCAGTCGACGTTCCAGAATCTTGACTAGGACAGAGCCCAGGAGGGGAGAGCTTAACATATTCCTAAGAGCAAGTGTTTTCTAGGAAAAAAATGTCTTTAAGGGTTATTGATTGAGGATATTTAGTGAGTTACTAATCTAGGAAATTGTTCATTTTTTAAGAACTTGCTCTCAAGTTGCTTCAGAAGCTTTGTGTTAGCGGGAGCAAAAGGCTGACATCTGGAGATAAAGTGGTGAAAGCCTTTGCTTTTGAGTCCGGGCGGTTTCTGTCTGATTTGGGGTCCCTGTGGAGGCGTAATATCCGAGCACCTCCAGCCGGTCGTCAGATCTTTGTATTTTCTTTGTCTCTGCAAATCATGTGTGGTTGTGAGGACTCGTTGGCTGAAGCCAGACGATGTG
The DNA here is from genome assembly GCF_949774975.1 of Lagenorhynchus albirostris. Lineage (NCBI taxonomy): Eukaryota > Metazoa > Chordata > Mammalia > Artiodactyla > Delphinidae > Lagenorhynchus > Lagenorhynchus albirostris. The sequence goes on along the minus strand of NC_083108.1, from coordinate 3,730,801 downwards.
CTTAGCACTGGGTCTGGCTCACAGGGCCGGGGAAAGGCCAGCTGCTGTCGTCGGGAACGGGGACACCTGGAGAGGCCAGTGCACGCCGGCATGGGTTGCGCAGGGAGAGAGGAATTCGCTGGGCACGTGCAGCAGCACCTTCTCCTGGGGCCTGTCTGCTCTTGAACTTGAGGGCAGCGCAAGGCGTCTGCCACTTTATGGTGCGGTGGGGAGGCTGGCATGGGGCCTTCCTCTGTGTTCCCCACGAGCACCACCCAGGTTTTGCTGGCATGAGTGGATGGACACACGAGGGTGCGCACTGCCATGGCGCTCTCTGCAGACCCCCCTCCCCCAGTGACGTGTGCTGTGTACTGAAATAGCATCTCCCGTGTGTTCTCGCTTCTGTCTGCCACCCATGGGCACTTGTTTCAGACTTAAAATCCCAAATGTAACATAAGAACTGTAGCTTTCAGTAAGCGTGCATGTGAATTACTTGCTGTAACGATTAGATAAATTTTATGTAAAATTATATATTTTTATAAATATTCTCTACAGATATAAGGGATTTACCTTTACCATTCTCATTAGGAAAGCTAAAGCCCTCTTTCTTTGGGAAAAGGAAGATATTTTTTTTCTCCTAGGACTGTGACTTTCACCTGATATATGTATTTTCCGTGGTGATATATAAATATGTGTTGGTATATTACAAACATACATACTTTTACCACAGGTGATGATACCTCAAGTTTTCTACTACATTCTAGTCCATTATAGAAATGCTACTAGATTGATATCATGACCCACTAATGAGTTATAGCTCTCAGTTTGAAAAACATTGTCTTGAAGGATCAGCTGGGATTTCTCTCCTCACCTGGGCTCACAGTCAAAATCAGGAAGGAGAACTGTGCTAGCCACTCACAGATGATGGTGATGGAGATGATGATGGGGGTGGTAGTGGTGACGGGGAAGATCGTGATGGTGATGGTGATGGTGGTAGTGATGGTGATGGTGGTAGTGATGGTGACGGTGATGGTGATGGTGGTCCTGATGGTGATGATGATGGTGGTGGTGATGATAGTGGTGATGATGGTGAAGATCATGATGGTGGTCCTGATGATGATGACAATGACAGTGGTGATGATGGTGAAAATCGTGATGGTGACAAGGTGATGATGACGATGCTGACAGTGACAGTGGTGATGCTGATGATGTTAGTCAGCTACTGTTTATTCACATGTTCTTAACTTATTATTAAAAAAAATTAAAAGCAGTACACGCTTATTTTAAGTAATAAAAGTGTACGAAGAAAGAACTAACATTCATAATAAAAATGGTTAAAGAAAGTCATGATTCTTACCTCCACAGTAACCAACGAGAACAGCCTGGCTCCATCTTCCTCATCTTTCTCTCGTTCGTATGTGTGTGTGGAAACACTGTACACGGGGTTTTCCTTTTCTAAGAGATGGAATCCATTACCGTGCGCTTGATGTCTCACTTGGAAACCATCATGATCATTGCTCCAGAGAAACATCTTAGTCTCCCCTTAGCCTTTCAAGGTGTGGCTGCCCACGTTGGGTCAGCTCTGACCTGCTGGTGGATGTTCAGGGCACGGCTGGTTTGGGGACACCCCGGACAATGCTGCTGGATATAAATATGTAAACATACGCACGCTTTCACTTCAGAGGATATGTTCCGCTGTCAGGTATTGAGGGGGTCAAAGAATTTGTGTAGTTTTAGTTGCCAAGTCGCCTTCCAGAAAGGTGTCCCCGTGCCCACTTACTGAGCACGGAAGATGTCCCTGAGCTCGGCCTGACTTCGGGCCTCACGCCCGCTTTGTGCGTTGTGGACAGTGACCAGCCTGTCCATTCAGGCAGTCCTGTGTGCAGAGGGGTGGAGGCCCAGATGAGGGCGGGAGGGCCTCAGAGGCTCTTCCTGGGTCCCAGCCCGGCTCTCAGCCTGCTGCTTCTCGTGTTCCCTGGGCCTTCGCTCATTAGGGCGTGAATTCACTTTACCAACAAACATTTGTTTATATCTTCTTAGACGAGGTAAGGAGTTCACTTGGTTTTGCATTTTCCTGGCCTGCACCTCTAGCAGAGTGCTTACAGCATTTTGTCCTGTACTCAGAGGAGTTAAGGGTGTCCTTTTCACATCCGACCCTCGAGTTCCGAGAAGACAAAGACCGCCTGTCATCTTGTGTTCCTGCAGTGAGTCACCTGATACCAAGTTGCTGAAGCCCAGTCAGTGGCTTTGGAAAGTGCAGCGTCGCCAGAATCTTTGTCGGCGTTTGTGGACGGGGTCCTCTTTTTCCCTCTGTTTCCTCAGACCTCACTGTTCTGCATAACATTCAGACTGTCTGTCCTGAGCTGGAGAGACGCAGGCCAGCTGTTGAGCCCCGTTTATGAGGGTTTGCAGAGGCAGCAGCGGGTAGGGATTGACACCACCCTGGCCTTTTCAGGGGCTTCCGTGGGTGCTGATGGGCTTTGCCTCTGTGGCTCCGTCATTGGACATTGACCTGAAATAATCCCGGTTCATCAAAGGCGCAGGCGTCAGACACCGACATACAGCTATCATGTGTGCATGTGCCCAGGGAAGCCCCAGGTTTAAAGGGACCCACAGCAGACTGATTACAGGGGATCTCTTTGTTTTACACTGTACTCACTGTCTCTACATCACCTCTGATGTCAGAGGAAAATGGATTGAAATCTTTCAGTCGATCGAAAGTGTGGTCCTTTCTCTCGGCTGCCAATCTCCAATCTCCGTCTGGGTCTGATGTTACCCCCCCCCGCCACCCTACTTCACATGACTTCAGTCCTCAGCCAGCCTCGGAAGGGAGACTCCTTCCTGGGCATCCTGAGCCTGCTGAGTTGCTGAGGTTAGGTGACGGATGCTACAACCCCCCTCGATCATCTGGGGCCTGAAGGAGGGAGAGGACTGTATCAGATAGCATAGGATGTGCAGTGACAACCCCCAAATCTCTGTGGCTTCAGTGACTGAGGCTGCTGTCCTACTCCGAACTGCGTGTCCATCGCCACGTGTGCTGCGTGTTGCCTCCACTGAGGCTCTGTTTATGCCGGTCGCTGTGGCGGGACCTGGTGGGTGGCATGCTACTGGCTCCAAGGGCTCCCCCGGAAGTGACACAGTATATCACTTCTGCTCACGTTTCCTTGGCCACATCTGATCCAGTGGAGGCAGAGAAGTACAGGTCTCCAGTGTGCTCGCAAGAGATGAACCTGAGTTTTGGCCGATGACCCTAGTGCCTGCCACGGGGGCCACGTAGGAAGACGAAGGGAGAAAGGAGAGAGAGAGCGCAACATATTCTAGGACATAAATAAGAAAACCCTCTTTCTTAAGAGGTTTGCTAACCGATTCTGCCAAAAGAGAAGTTCCGAAAATGCTGCGATAAATGACAACATCACTGTAACCAATTTATGGCTTCCCAGGTGATTCCTTTGAAGGACAGCAGTCATCTTTCTACAGAAAGACATTCTATAAAGAATGTTGGAGCGCTTGTCAGCTTACGCTTGCATCTTTAATACATGGCCTGACCCATGCACCCATTACCATAAACTCAACCACAGAGAGACATCCAGAGGTGAGGACACCTGAGTGCTTCAGCACAGCTGGAGAGAGAGCATGGGACAGCCTCCAGCAGGACATGTGCCTCGGACTTCCCTGAAAGCTGGGAGCCTTCTTGGCTTTCTTCAAGGCTTATGGTTCTTTCTCTTCTTGTTGAAAACATAACTTCTCATTTCAGAGTCGCAGAATGTATTCACTTCTTAAATATGACCGATAGGGGGAAATCGCAGTGCACGTCTAACTGTTGCATTGTTTTAATGCTGCAGGGTCTCTGGCTGAAATAAAAAGACTTGATTTTGGGGATTTGAAGTCAAATGGGAGTTTTGACGCAGGGGAGCATGTTCATTTCCACGTAGGATATTTTTACAGATCAACTTAATAATAATGTGTAATAAACAAGCAAATAAATGGCTACAGCTTGCATGGGACTTGGCCATCATTCAAACCCAACCCTCAGGGTGTTCGGTATCGAGAAGGAAGAGCTGGGGTGACGGGCTTACATTCTCCACCGGAGGGATGAGTGTAGCTTGTGCCTCTGTGACTACAGGGCGGTGGTGAAGCTGATGGTCCTGAGGAGACGGTGGCCTTTCTGATCCATTGAGAGATGCACAGCTGGGTTTCCAGGGCTTTTGTTTTTTGGAGAAAACTTACACTGGAATAACAGAGCGATAAAACAAGCCTCCCTGATTTTTCAGAAAGTATTCGTTTGGCCCCTGAAAGTTTACCAGAAGATTCTGGTCACCACCTACCCTAGGAAACAATTTTTCCTCTTGTACTGTTGAAAAAAAGGGGCAGAAGTGATGGAATAAGGTTAAGAACGTTTACTGCATGATGTTGAGTCGTATGGAAGACAGTAATGTATGGTTTTTTATATCCTTTTTTTAATCCACGCAGCAGATATTTTTTGGGTACCTGCTGTAGGCCAAGCACTGCTGTAGGAGCTGTACAGGCTGCGGCCTCTACAGACAGTGAGAGTAACTTCTGGGCTTAAGATGTAAGCACAGATTGTCCTTTTTTTTTTTTTTTTTTTTGCAGTACGCGGGCCTCTCACTGTTGTGGCCTCTCCCGTTGCGGAGCACAGGCTCCGGACGCGCAGGCTCAGCGGCCATGGCTCACGGGCCCAGCCGCTCTGCGGCATGTGGGATCTTCCCGGACCGGGTCACGAACCCGTGTCCCCTGCATCGGCAGGCGGACCCTCAACCACTGCGCCACCAGGGAAGCCCCAGATTGTCCTTTTGCCTCTCGGCTGTACTGTCTGGTTTGTCCTTTTGGACCTGAGAAAGCAGTATTTACTCTCTTTAAAGTACATGTGAATCGGGCACACATCCGGCCTCCGGCTCCACGCGCCCCGCCCTCCCTGCCGCCCCGGCCTCTGCTTGTGCTCCCCGCTTCTTGGCATCCTTCCGCCTTTTCTCTGCTTTAGAAATCCTTTTGAACCTCCCAGGGCAGCTCAGTTGTGTCCCCTCGGGAAGCCCTTCCACCCCCTCCTCCTTCTGCGGAGCAGAAGCTCTTCCATCACGAGCGCCGGGTCCCGCACGTCCCGTCCGGATGCCTGTCTCCTTGTCCATCGACTGCCGTTTGCGTAGCGCTTCTGGCTTCTCCGAGACACTCCGACGACATTTCCCGGTTGGAATGGGTTGTAAGGGTCATCGGCTGCAACCCTGCCCCTTTCACAGGTGAGAAAACAAAGGCTCGGGGTGGCCATGGCCCTTGTGCAAGGCTCCCCATGGGGCCAGACCTGCTGTAGAAGGAAGGAAGCGCCGGGTTTCTAATGACAAGCCAGTGCTTTTGCCCAGCCTCCACGACGAGGCTGTGCGCTCCAGGAAGCTCCATGCCGCTCAGTATGCGGGTTCGTTAAATATTTTGAGTATCTCTATTACTTGTGGTCATATGTTTTTTTTATTTTTAAATTAAGAGCATGAATTCATTTGTTAGGAATGTAATCTAGCAAACTAACATTACGTCCGTGTCAAAATCAGATTCATCTTTTATCACGGACTGACAGCGCCTTTTGGAGCACTGGAAGGTTCTGTAAATGCAGGGTCTGCTGCCTTTCCATTTATGTAGCTGCGCTTTTAATCTTCAGTCTCCTTTCTTCTCTCTTAACCTCTTACAGAGATACACCTTTTTGTTATGTTAAATATCAATATAAATAAGTTATCCATAATCAATATATTCTTCTGACACCGTGTTGCATATTTGGCAAGTCTTTTTTTCTTGCAAGCAAATGTTAGCCTCCTGAACTCTTAATACGATTAAACGAATTTAGGTGTTTATGAGTTAAGGACCTGGTTTGCTGTAGTTATGGAGCCAGGAGACACTCACTGTAGTCAGTACATCTGTGTTTCTTGTTTGCATCTTGGCAATTAAACCATAGAGAGTGTGCTTTTTGTTCCTTGTGGTGTTTGTATCAACATTCATGCAGATACAATAATTCAGTGTGAAGGAAAATCAGTGTTTCTCTGAGCTGATTTGCGTATGCATGTCAGATTTAGCTGTGCCATTTTTATGCTATTGAGGAAAACAAAATGACCTTTTACCAAGTTTTTGATTCTGGAGGAGTCTGTGTTTTGAATTTGGAGGGGAGGGGACTGCAGAGAAAAAAGGAAGAAGCAATTGTTGATTTATACCATGATGCCAGCAGCAGTCAGGAACCTAAGATGCTTTTCAGCTATAATTGTATCTTTGCTCAAGGCTACTGTAGTTATACTCCATTAAATCCCATTGTCAGTCATCTCCAGAGTCGCAAGGAGCCCAAGCTGATACTGACCGTAGAATAGTCCCAACTAGCCTTTGTGTTTCTTCTCTTGTTATAAAGTGCAATGCTGTTTTATACACTGGAGATGTTGTGTCACAAGATTACATACTATCACTCATTTATAGGATTATAGTAGAGTAATCAGAAATATGTAGTAAAACTTATCTAGCTAGCTATCCTCTTAAAGGCCCTGGCTTTCATTACAACATTTTCCAGAAAGAAATAGAAAACAAAATGTCATCCAGTAAATATGTTCGTGAATAGCATCTATCTGAAATGGGTAGTTCACCCTTAACAGGAATAGTAAGATACACTACGGAAGCTTTCAGCTGGCTTCTATCAAAATAATTATCTTAGCATTATCTCTGCCGTCCAGTTAACTTTTGCACGCGGATGGTGTTTCTGTGCTTTTGTGGTCATCAACTCCATGCTTAAGAGTTCTCCCAGGAACTGTGACACGGACGAATTTTTTCTCTTTAAAGTCTAGCAAAAAGAAGAAAGGAAAAGGGCTGTTTAAAAGGAATTGGCATTCTCATACATAGGTAGTTGGTCCGTTCGTCGGAGATCAAGGTGACTGCCTGCGCCGTGGGTGGGGTTCTTCTGGCAGCATCTCCTAAACACTCATCAGGACCACAGTACCTGGTCCAAGCTCGAGGCCAGCTAGCGTGACTAAAGAAGGGAACTCCATAGATGCCAGATGTTGGGAATAAATCAGGATCATCTCATCAGGACATGCATCCTTAAATGTGTTTTACAAAGTGTCATTCCTAAACTTCCATCACCAGTCAGTTTGTTTGTTTTTTGGAAGTGGAGGGGCAAACATTTCCGGTTATGAACTCTTTCGGCATCTTTGGCCCAGAGATACTTGTCAAAGATGTACCCTACACAGCAAAGTACATGTCTACTTCCTGTTTCTTCTTTCTTTCCTTACTTTTTGGGAAGAGTTCACAAAGAAGTGTCCCTAAAAGAAGGGATTTGTGTGTGGGGGGGTGGGGTGGGAGGGGCGGAGTTTGTTTAAATGAATACATTAAACGCGCTTCCGTTTTAAAATATTTTTCATTTAACGGAGCAATTTTCCATGCAGAATGTGATCCCACTTGTCCAGATCTTGGCCCGTGGTAGAGAAATGTTTTGGAAAGAAGCCTGCTTTGACCTCTGCATTCCTCTTCATGTGACATCTGTGATTTTAAGGGAGGATTTTTTTTTTTATGAGAAATTTATCTCTCAGTGGGGTTATTTTCTTGCAGTTCACCGCCAAGGTGGGTCCCTTTCACTCGTCATGCTTGTGTACTTGACTAAGTAGAAACACTTTAAGAAAAGTAAACTCCATGCTTTTCTGCTGTCATATTTGATTTGAGCTGTGCTCTGATGGTTGTTTGAAGCTAACATGAAATGCAGTGCCTGCCCCATCCATTTTAGCAGCCCATTATCATAATTTCACTGTCGTATGGCCACTGAGTTAATGTACTTACAAATGACAGAGAAAGCGTGTTACATGACCTTAGGGTTTTCAAAAATTAAATGACGTCGTAGGTCGTATTTCAAAGAATAGCTAAGGAGAACGGTTTTCTTTCCTGCATAAAGTGTCACTACGCACAGCAACACTATATTGTATTTCTTTTTTATTACACAAAAATGTGAAGCTTTTAAACTAGATTCCCTACATAAAATTTAATATTGGGGTAGGGAATGAAACATCCAGCGGATAAATCTGCTTCTCCCCCATCTCATCCCCTCTCATCTCAAGATGAGACGCCTTCAGAACTTAGAAATGCAGAAGTAACTCTGAAATTCTTGTCTGATGATGAATCTAGTAATTTTTTTCCTTACACAAAACCCACAAATTCCCACCTAAAAGGCAATAAAGCACTTATATTTACTGAAATATGCCTTGCCAGGGTGCTTAAGACTAGATCCTATTTTCTTCTGTGCTTTAGGAATCATTTTTGGTTTTCAAAAGTGTTCTTTTTTAAAGAAGGAACCGAGTCTTCCAGCTTCCAGATTAAATGAGATCAGGAGGAAACTCTTTCTGAAAGCGAGTGATGTTGGCATTTTATCAGCGCACAGATCTCTGGGCCGCCCATATTTATGATGTCCTGAACCCACATGGCAGAGTCCGCTCTGGTACATGATTGGTGCTCTCCCATCACAGAAGGGGTTACAGGGAGGGTGACAGAGCACGAGGCCGTGAAGCACACCCAGTGCGTGGGACATGGGACAGACCAAAACGTGCAGTCCGAGGTAGGGCCTTGCACACGGGGCTGCTGCAGTTAGCTCACTCACCTGCTCTTGAATTCTCTTTCCAAGCAAGGAATACTGTGGCTCAAGCCGTAGCTCTCTGAAGGAGCCCTCCAGACTTAAAAAGCAATCGATTGGCTTCTAGGTCACAGACAATAGTGGGACTCCATGCTACAGTAAGAATCCAGAGGCCCTTTTCATTTTGTTCCTGTGAAATAAACACAGGGCCCAGCACAATAGGAAGGCAGCTGAACGTGCGAATGAGCTGCTTACCGACATCGCCTGGAGTTCAGTGAATAGAAATCTAACGTGTATCTAGATTTCCACGTGGTCATTAGTAATAGTTGTTATTGGAAGTAATAGTAATCAGGAAGCACACCAGAATGACAGGAAACACAAGTCACAGGCTCATATGCTGTGGAAACCTAAGCACGTCCTTTGAAAACCAAAAAGTGGGGCTGAAATGGAAAATCTTACACTTTCTTTGGTTCCCACCTGCAGACTGCAGTGCCAGTGCCTGAGTCAGGAAGAGTAGACGCGGCCCCCACGGATCACCTGCAGGACTTGTGTGCTGAGTCCAGGAGGGGACTTGCTGCGAGTCTGTTCCGTATAATGTGGAGCCTTGCAGATGTCAAGTCTTGTTACGCCCCTGGCACTATTGACATAAGAGTATTATTCAAAGTTACTAAAATTCAATGAAGCTCTAAGTTGAATCTGCACTTTCTATGCACCAAAACTAAATTGCGGAGGTGCAGGGGTGGGGTGGGGGGACATGTGGTTGCAATGTGTGCTTACAAATGACTTATAATTAACATTTTTTAGCCCAAAGCAATTAGAGCATTTGAAAAAGTTTCTGACGCAGCCCCGAAGTTTTTGTTCCTGTTGTGGATTTAGTGGCTCTGAAAATTCCTCTTTTTTCTTGATTTCAATGGAAGGTAATTGCATGGCTCCACTTTTTCTTAACCTGAATATACACCATGATTATAGAAATATTCAAATATTTCCCCCGCGGAGGAACCTCATTTTACACTGCAGCTCTGCCCATAATCCTGCATGGGCTGGTCAGGAGCTGCGTTCTCCCGATTTGAATAAATGATGCCAACAGAAAACCCAAGTTGTTGCTGCATTTTGGACGCATGGGTTGGTCAAGGAACTAGGAGACTCCATTGCACATGCAAACCGTTGGGGTCAGGCTGCCACACTGACCCGGACTTGATGGCAGGGCGGCCTTGGAAGGCTGCATGGAGTGAGATGCAGGGGTGGGGTCTGGGGAGGTGGAGGGCTGCTCACGGCCTCCAGAGCACAATGGCAGAGCATCTCCAGTGGGTCCTGCAGCACATGGCAAGCAGTAGGCTTCCTGTGTCTGAATGAGGGGGAAACACTAGGAGTGGGGAGGAGGGGGCACGGTTCTTCCTGCGCTGATGGATGCTGGCCTCCCGCTGAAAGGTGATCTGGTCCTCCAGCAGCTTTGGTCCCTCTAACAGAGATGCAGCTCGGGGGGAAGCAGTGCTTCCAATGCGCACTCACTTCTTAAAAGCAGGGGAGGTCTTTTGTATGCATATTCAGTTGTGACACGGGCTTGAGTAGAAGAAAGATGGGGAACATTTTGCACATGTGGAAATGCATAAAATTGGGCATTCTAGGACAATGACCATGCAGCATCCTGTGTGACGTTCTGCCTCATCTTGCAGACACAGGGCAGGCAGGATGCCACCTTATGACTGTACTTCTAAATGAATCTTGGGGACAAGTTTAGAGGCCCTCCTCCCCTCCCCCCAGCCAGCATCCTTAAGAAGTCATGGGTCTGAAGGGTTTATTAGTACCATAAATCGCTTCTCCTGTCAGTCAAACGCTCAGAAATGCACGACATGATCCTGGCCGTCTGGGTGTTGGCATATAAATCACTGAAGATTAAATTATTAGATAATTTGGAAACTTAACAGTTTGCATTTTGTACTTCCAGTTGTTTTGCTGACTTGCACTTTTCTTGGCTGTCCGGGATTTTATTAACTGTCTTGAAGACATCTATCACCTCCTTCCTCTTCATTTTCCAGTGGGCAAATTTTCCCAGAAGGAGAGTTGCAGTAGTGATGCCTGCAGCCGCTGCTCCAAAAAGATTGCTGTATTTTCATTGACATGCAGTGCATTACCATAATTGGCTTTTCTACATGATAGGAGAGAGGAAATAATAATGTCATTTTATTTACAGCCAGAGTGTCGCTCTATGAGACTTCTCCAAGTTTCTGCCATGCTGTGTAGGTCAAATGACATCTTTTGATCAGTCCTGTCCAAAGACATCAAAGCTGAGTGGCATGTAATGGAGACCTAGTGACAAACCAAATCTAGGAAAGAAATAAGACTGCCAGTTTCCCATTAAACAGCCTGCTAAGCAGCACAGCTTCCCTGTGTCGGCTACGAAACCACTCTGACCACCTAAATCAGGAGAATGAAAGGAGGCTGAATTGGACATTAGTACTGCAAATGACTGCGGTGATTGCCACGATGCTCCCCCCCTCCCCCCAAAATCAGCAAGGAAACCAAGCGAGTTACAGCAAGGCTGCTCAGTACCCATTCATTTCTCTCCTGCCACTTGCCGGTTTTCTGATCTGGTTTATTTAGGTTTGACATCCGCCAAATGGTGTAGCGGGATATCTCTGACAGATATTCTTACTGATTTAACGGGAGTCACAACTCAGGAAAGATGGATCTCGTGAGACAGGATTCTGGAGTGCTGTTTTTTCCCTTTTCCTCCCCGTTCTCTTCCCTTTATGATCCCTGTTGTAGGTGGTTCCTCTTCGCCGTCGGCTGTGAGGGCCTTCAGAACTTCGGAGGAAGGAGGCTTGATCGCCTCACGTAGTGGAAGTATGGTTTCTTTAAAAGGGATTGTTGAACAGGCATTGTATGCCAGAGGTTGGTAAGCAGAGTTATTTCTGCTTCCCAGGTGATGGGGCCACGTGGACATGGAGAGCGTGTGTACGAAGAAGGCAGCGTCCTCAGTGCATCTGTCTGCGTCGGTTGGCTTGGGGTTACATTTAGTGTCTCCTCACCCTCTGATTCCTTCCTCTAGCCGGTAGTCATGGAGCAGCACCGAGAGAGAGAGCGGTTGGGAGCCAAGGTCCCCCAGGATGTCGTTGCTGCTGTAGGAGCCCTGGCCCAGGCGCGGGACAGGGGCTAGGCCCGTGACCACCTGTGCGGGCAGGGAGGGTCCCAGAGGGCTGGCGGGGGCCGTGCCGGAGCCCGTCGGCAGAGGGAAGCTGTGGGGAGGTAAAGAGGGGACTCACTGGAGGGGCCTGGGCGGGCGTAGTGGGAAACAGATTCTCTTGTTTTGTCCCCCTTTTTTTAAGTGTGGTAAGAGGTGCGTAAGAGTTATCATTTTAAGCATCCAGTTCAGTGGCATGAGATACATTCCCGCTGTTGTGCGGCCATCACCTCCTCCACTTCTCAAACTGAACCTTGGTCCCCATGAAGCATCATCTTCCCAACATCCCCCTCCCTGCAGCTCCGGGTGACATCGTTCTACTTTCTGTCTCTATGACAAGCTGGCCCACGTGGTTGGAAAGCGACTCCAGGGGGCCCTTGCAGGCATCCTGTGAACGGCAGGCCCTGAGGAGAGGCTCGCCTGTAGTCGATCATGGCTGGTCCCGTGCCCTCGACGTTCAGGCAGAGCAGCCCGAGAGCAATGTTGCTGACCTTCGGGTAGATAAAGACCTGATTTTACAAACAGCACATTCTGAAGACAGAATTCGTTTAACACTCAGGCCACTTTGAGTTGCAGATAGAAATGGCCCATGCGCGGCCCTCTGAGAGCATGTCAGAGCCTGGCTCTGAAACAGACCCCCCCCGGGGCAAGTACCTGCTGCCACCCGTGCTCGGGGGGCAGCTCCCCTCGCCTCTGTGCCTCAGTATCTTCATGTGGACGTGGAGAGCAGACACAGGCCTTCCCCTTATCAAGCTGGTGAGGGGCTAACACAATTAATAAATGCAGGGCACTTAAGACAGTGTCTGGTCTGGAGAGAGTGTTCAATAAATATTACCTGTTATTATCCAATGACATTTTAATCCAAAGCATAGTGCCGGTCGAGCAGATATTCTGTGGGTATGAAATGTTTACCCAAGAACAAGTAAATTATGTCTTTGAAAATAATAGTATAATTATCCGTCCCCTCAAATAAGTTTCTAGTGCGCTGAAAAAAAGACATTCTCTCCATCCGGGTGGATCATTGTTCCAGAATGTATTCCATTCCGACTTGAGATTGGACTTCAGTGTTGTCATGGAGAAGATGCTTCTCATCGCAGTGGGCCCCTCACCTTTCTACAGAGAATATATTTACATGAATGCCCTTCTTTCCTTTTCGTGCTATGGTTGCAGGGGTTTGAGATCTGTTAGCATCAAACGTCCTTTTTTCTAGGTGTTGCTTGGCTTTGCTGATAGCCTCTTTCCAATCCACTCCTACACGGTCGTTTGGATGGGCTTTCGTATGTGCTCTCTCCCTCCGAATAGTTTCTTTCCCCCCTTTTTTTCTCTCAATGATTTAAACATGCCCGGCATTTCTTTCCAAGCAGTTTCATGAACAGAACCAAAGCAGACAGGCTGGAAGAGAGAAACACGGAAACCAAGTGAGAAGGTGGAGTTGAGGCTGAGTTTCCTTCAGTTGGGCTCATGGAGGAAGGCTTTCCTGGGAGAACAGCTGGAATAGAATTTGTTTCTGATGCTCCATGAAGGAATCTTTTATTTTCAAACCTTTTCCTAGAAACTGTCGAACCTTGTACGTCCTCCAGGACTCCCACCCGCAGCCAGAGCTTCTAGAGGTGTGGTCTCGAGGTTGACTCAGGGCACCTTGGACTTCCAGAAGAAATCAAAAGAGGAAATGTCTTTAGACTAACCAGGAATGGTTTCCGTGAGATTTCTAAACAGGAAAAGAATGACTAGTGTAAGGGCCCCGAGTCTCCCCTGATGACTCGGGGCATCGCTCTAGCCCCTGCTTTGGATCTCAGGGGAAAATAAAGGGAAGAAAGCTCGAGGCTGGAACCCAGACGGTGACTCCAGCCCCTCCTCCGTCTCTGTAGCCAGGGGACTGTATCCCCAGCCTCACTTAAGGATGCAGAAGGGGAGTGAAATCCATCCACCTGCTGAATTCACATCTCCAGGTGCCCCAGGCATCCCAGACCCGCAGTTTGCCTGAGCCCCATCTCCAGGTGTTCAATAATGCAGCAGGATTTAGCTGCACCAAAGTGTCACCTGTCTAGGTGAGTCGTGCCGGTGTCTATCTGAAGTGACAGCCATCTTTGAGCACCGGCGTCGTTCACTGACTCCGCTCTCATCATTGGCATCAGGAAGGTAACATTTTCGACAAGGTTGTTTCCTGTTCCCCGGCTTGTTTCCTGCCCCTCCCTCCTCCCCCTCCCCCCTCCCCTCCCCGCCTTCTTAGCGCACCTGATCAAAACATCATCGCTGACAAAGCTTTCCTTCTCCAAATTAAATGAGCCCAGCTAGCCCGGCAATTTTTCCACAGAAAGCAAGTGAAATGCCAGTGTGCCGAGTTAATGAATCTGGTAACAGGGAGAACATTATCGAGCCTGGATAATATGATCTAGCAATGTTCCTTCTCACGCTTCCTGTGAAGAATGTGTGGAAGTCAGTTGCGTGCGCGATGCTAACGCCTGTCCTACCCCATCATGGTAATTTGTATAAGTAATGGAAACAGGTTAAATACTTCCATTCTGATGTTGCCAGCAGGGATGGAAATGAACGTTTCAATGAAATCACCTCGACAGAGCCAAGCGGGGAGGGGGCCGTGACTGATTCATCTCCACTCCCTTTGGTGATGGGAACCCTAATGAGAATGCTGGAATGTATAGTTTATCAGATAGAAGGGGAAAAGCAGGTAAATCTTGGAGATTAGGATCACGGGAGAACCACCAGCACGAGGCGCCGGCCTCCCCAGCAGACCTCTGCTAATAACACGCTCTTTTCATGCCGAGGGAGGGAGGCAGGGGTGTGGTTGGCTGGCGGGGGGAGAGGTGAGTAGGGGCAGGCTCTTTCCTCCTCCCTGATGGGCTGCCAGCAAGGGTTATCTTCAGCCAGTAAAACCCCAGGGTGCTCTTAGGACACCTCTTAGACCCCTGTCTCGAAAACTTAGAGGGAGGGAAGAGAACTTGGCTTTTCTGCATTTCCCTGTCATTATAAATGATCCACTTTTAGAATGGCTTTCTCTCTGTCTGAAACGTCATTTTACTCCCTTCCTTGTCCGTATGAGGAAGAGCCATTTTATTTGAACTGCTAGTGCTGTTTAACCTTCCTCAGAAACTGGAACGCGGGCTTCCCTGGTGGTGCAGTGGTTGAGAGTCCGCCTGCCAAGGCAGGGGACACGGGTTCGTGCTCCGGTCCGGGAAGATCCCACATGCTGCGGAGCGGCTGGGCCCGTGAGCCATGGCTGCTGAGCCTGCGCGTCCGGAGCCTGTGCTCTAAAGCGGGAGAGGCCACAACAAGTGAGAGCCCCGAGTACCGCAAAAAACAAAACAAAACAAACTGGAACTCAATTCCTCTTCCCGAGATATCCTATACCTGTCGCCCTGCTTCCAGAAAAATCAGTTTTTCTAGCCAAAGGACTACTCTGTATGCCAAGCATGCTATAACATCCTTGTAAATTCAAGTGTGTTAATGTGGGTTACTCAACATATTTTCACACTAAAATGCTATATTCATACATTGCCTTTTCCAGTATCACTACCTTTCTTCTGTCTAGACGCTATTACTTAAAATCCAAGTCAGTTAAAGATGGAAACATTTAGTCATCTGGCCTGTTATACTAAATGCCAATATCTGAACGATTCCTAATATCTGAATTTGGGGACATGGCAGAAGCTGAGCATCTTTTATTGAAAGAACACGTTTTTCAGTTTTGATCGGGATGTGTTGTCGTCAGGTAGGAACAGGTACGGATGTGTGCCGGTTACCTTGTGTGAGTGGCTCTTTTGAGTAAGCAAGTTGGTATCTGCTGGATGGCAAAGGATAGATTTCAAGCTGGCTTTTAGAAAGCAAATCATGATCGGGGGAAGCCTTTCTTCTATTGTTGCTCTGCTCTCTCAGTGAGGCACCCACACTTTTTGCTCATCTGAGGAACCCTGGCTCTAATTGCTCAGAGCCAGGGTTACTCAGACTCCGGGGAATTTGGAACTTTATTCCATTTAGCCATTAAAAACCAAAGACAGCTGTCACTTCTCCCCCTTCTTCAAATGACTGTTGACTATCAGAGCAAATCTTCTTTTCTTTAAAGAAGCAAAGATATTTTAAAAAAATTTGGGCTGGTAGTTGAGAAAAAGAATCGATCTAATTCTCTGAAGATGCACGTGCCTCGTTGTTTAATGACAATTTGAGAGGACCATGTTTTTCCGGACAATATGTGTGTATTTACATTGTAAACCACCGGGGCACACGTTGTTGGTGTCAGATGCACCTCTAGCAGGGACCGTATACTTTACCCTCTGGCCACGTGCATCAGAACGCACGGGATTTTATGTGACTCAGGATGACAGCACGTCTTTAGGGACACGTTGGCATCTAGAAGGCGCATTTTATGGCAAAACAATATTAACAAGATTTAATCTGTTTAAAAAAAGTGACGTCTAACTGTAAGATCCAGTTGTCTTGTTCTCATCTCGGGGCTGATGGGGTCTATGTGTTTTGTGGTTTTTATGTGCTCACACCTGCACACACTCACACACCCACACCCACACCCACGTGGAGGCTGGTGGCTTCTCGCCTGGCCTGTGCTCGTCCTGACGCCGAGGCCGGCACAGCTGCTCTGCGCGTTGTCCCGCTGACGGCAGGACACGCCGCGTGTGCTCACCGTGTCACGCTCCACGCCGCGTGCTTGGCTCAGGCGGGGCGGGGGGAGTGACGGCAAAGCTGTTTTGACACAAAAAGAAATCGCAGGAATGATGATTTGGAGTCTTTGTTTTATTTGATGGGGAGGAATGTCATTTCTTTCTGGAAGTAATCGTAAAAGGAGACTGTCATACCGCAGTTACCATTTCCAGGCTTACTCATTCATCAGAGTTCCGCAGGGTGCGGGTAGGTGAGGGCAGGGGGAGCTGAGGGTTTTAGCAGAGAAGGTGCAACGATGTTGAGTTGCCTCTGTCTTCTGTGCTTCAGTAGCTGCTTTCATCCAGATCTTTTAGGCTAAACAGTTGTATTCGTTCACTTCGTGACGTATGTTGTTCTCAATTTCATCACTAACAATAAAAATTTCTACAAATATTTTAATGTATTTTGGTATATTTGTACCCATGTGAATTTTTAGAACACTGTAGCTTATATTGAAAATGAAAGAGCGTGACAAGTAATCACTCTGTCCGAGCTTGGAAGTTTTGACAAGTCTCTCTGTCTCTCTAGCTCTCTGCCTCTGCCTCGGCAAAATTTCCAAAAAAGCGTCTAGGAGAGCAATTAGGAGAATTCACTGGTAATAGTAAGAATAAACCCAATTATTATGATAAGAGAACGATACTTTCTGATAGGATGGTGTGGATGTAACTGATTCAGACGCCATTATTGTTATTAAGGGGATTTCAAGGAAGTCAGGTACGTGTGACCTTGTATTAAGCTTCCAGCCAAGTACAGCAGTAATTACGAAGGGGATGCTGGCTCTCGGTGGATCACATTGGTACATAATTTATATAGACTGTAATATATTTAAAGACAAAAGTTCTCCTGACTTTGTGTTAATAGTTGCTGTGTTGTTGACAACTGCAGGGGTGTGCCCTGCCCTGTTCCCATCCACACCCCAGTCCCCAAAGACTTGATGTTTCCTCTCTTCTTTTACCCTGTGCGTTTACGAGAATGGGCTGCTGGATTTGAACTTGGAGACACGTGTCTGAGACGTAAGCCCTGCGTGGGGTTCGATGTGTGCTGAGTTACATTTCTTTATTCTTGTTTCAGCCATTTGAAGAGATATTTCAAGCCCAAATCTCCCCTCCAGATTTCTAAATGTCATCCGTCACTCTATCTGACAAAAGTCTTTTCTCGTTTCAGGTGGTAGAAAATACCAGGTCGGAACCTGGTTTGGGACCTAATTGGCTAATATTGGGTCTGTAGACCCAGACTCATCAGACTGTCCTAGCGTGGTGTATATCCCTCCCCAAACCAAGAGGCAATAACCGAAAACGTGGATTTCCCCATGCTTGGCATTGGCCATGCATGTCTTGGGGATGGCTGGCTTTTTAATTTGTGCATCGTATATTAACACGCAGTTCATTGGTAGTGAAATAGCTGCGTGTTTTCTTAGGTTCATACAAGAGTTATTTACCTTTTGCTCTTCATTTCATTTTAACTTCTCTTTTAATTTTTCAAGATTCTCATATATTTTCTCTCTCCTTTTTCCTCCTGACATTGCTGAAAATCACAGAAAGTTTTCAGTCTTTTTAATTGAGGTTTAAGCCCTTAATTTGTGCTTTCCCACCTAATGTTAAATTACATTGTTGTAACTGCAACAAACTACAGGCCTAAGATTAATACCTGAGGCGCTCACTGGGAGGAATGGGAGGGGACACCCCCCCCATAACTTGAAATTGAATTCGGGGGCAGGGAGAAAGGGAAGACGTTATATTTATTTTAAAGAAGTTACCTGTGAATTTCTAGTGAAACTTAGAATTCGGTAAAAACCATAGGCCATTTTATTTACAGACTCTACAATTCTAAAAAATGGCCTCTGTTGGGTTTTAGGTAAAGAAATAATCGTTACCAATCAGATGGTTTAGCAAACTGGTACGTGAGCGACTGGTACCAGACAACTGAAATTTGCCAGAGGGATAGAAATATTTTTGCTCCTCCTTCATCACAGCAGAAGGGGCCTTTCAGATTTGCGTGGCAGGTTGTCAACCTTTCTGCAAAAAATTTAGAACTTAGTTCCATAAATTAACGTACATCCCACTTGTATGTTGCTGTCCTTTCAGAGTAGCGCGGAATGGGCTCTGACCTGGGTGCTTTCTCTGCATTTTTTATTTCCTAATATCCTCTTCCACCAAACCCACCTGCTCTCTTTGTAACAGAGGTGAAGTTACTTTACAAGTGATCGATGATAAATTTGGAAGAAAGTGTGTTTTGCAAGATTTTACAATGAATTGAAGCTGTTCATTTATCACCGAGGTGTGTGTAAGCCCCTTTTGTGAATTGTAGATATATTTTGATGTAATGGCCATCTGTTCGTGGGTATCACGTTTGCCAGTCGAAAACCTAGTTTGATATAGCTAAACATGTAATTTGGTATGATCGTATAGTTTCACCAGGTGGCAATACAATAGCCAAGTTTGGTATTTACTGTAAGCCAGTGCCCAAGCAGGGACCAACGACCTGTGTTTTATAGTTGTCACTTTTGAATCTCCCTTTTCCTCATTCACAGCCAGCTCTCAATTGCGTGTGCTAATGAGGAAAAGAGAGCTTGGATAAACAAATTTCTCCAACCTGATTCTTGTCATTTATTTCCAGGGCCCGCCCCCTGGGGCCTGGGGAAGAGCCTAACCAGGAAGTGCTCTGTATGAGTTCCCACCTCCCGCTCCTTCCTCTGTGTGGCTGTGATCAGGGAAACTGTAGGAAGGCGGAGGGGCCTGGGTGATGCAGAGGTTCAAGGGCTCACATCCCGAATAATCCATCGGCCCAAGTCTCACGTCTGGTTGCTACACAGCGACAAGGGCCAGTGAGGGGACCACTTCCCCTGGGACGAGAGCTCATTGTTTTGTTCCTCTTGTCCCCATTTATGCGATGTGAGCAACGGTTTGTGAGGCCCGAGGCTGTGCGGGGCGCCCGCTGACAGCCGTGGGAGGACTGCCCATCGTGGGCATTTCCGAGTTCATCTTGACGGTCTGTCTGCAGGGCGAGATGGGGAGGAGGGGCCGGCAAGCACAGAGCGGGGCTTGGCGGTGAGGATGGTGGTCTGCCATTTCCATGAGTACTTCCTATAGCCCCACTGTTGGGGAAACTGAGGCCCGGAGGATGGGGTGAGTGAGTGTATGGGGCTCACCGTGTCTTCATCGGTCTGTCCCTTCTGTAAGTCTGTCCTCAGGTCCCGCTAACGATGGGGGTCTGTCCTTCAGCAGGGAGCCACAGCAATGGCCCCATAGCGTGGACCCAACGGGGACGAGCCGGTGAACGCCATCCCTACCCCCTGCACGCCTGGGGTCGCTCCTGCCCTCGCTGTGTGGGACAGATGTGGCTGAGGGGGACGTGTCTCGGGTGTGTCCCCGCCTGGGGCTGAAGCCAGGCGCCCAGTGGTCTTGCTTCCAGGCACGGGGGGCCCGGTCTGGGAGCCTCCACCTGCACAGCCCTTGCCCGCCTGCCCCAGGCCCAGGCTCTTCAAGTGAAGCCCGGCAGATTCTGGATCCCTCTGAGGGCTCTGGTTCCAGGACGTGAGCCCAGTTTTGGAAGGTGGGAGAGGTTGGGGGTAGGGAGAGGGGGCTCAGGCACGGCTGTAAAGGAGTCCCTCGTACCCGTTAGCATCTGTTATCAGCTGCGTCCTCGCGCGGCCACGCACGCTGCCGAGTGGGGTGATGGGAAGGGTGGCGTGAGAAGCGGGAGGGAAGTGCTCGTGGGCGGGCTGCTGGGGAGGCGGGGGCACTTCCTTCCGGCGCTGATTCTACCAGGCCCGGTGCCCCCGCGGTGGGGCAGGAAAACTACTCCGGGGTCAGATGGGCGTCCAGTGGTGGGGACACGAGACAGATGGCCCCCAGCTGCCCCCTAGGTCTGTGTTTCCTCGTGCCCCTTGTAAATAGAATTGAAAAGTTCACTCATTAAAAAAATAGACACACTGAGCTAAAAGTACATGGTAGAATAGTAAAGCAGCCAAAGAACTTCAGCGCATCAGGATGAACAAAGTGGAGGAGTGTGTGGTGAAAGCAGGACTCCTGGGAGTCTAGAAACGGACAGCGACCGTGCTGGTGGAAGGCTAAAGGGATGCAGCACAGTGACCACTGAGCTGGTGGACTGTGGGTCTCAGGAGAGGCCTCGCCTCCTGCCCCCCTGTCCGTGGGACCTGGCAGCCCCCTCCCTAGGGAAGGCTGAAGGAGGTGAGGATGCAGGAGCAGGGCCGGGAGGAAGACGGAGGCGGCCTTTGTGCGGGCAGACTCTCGGCGCCCCCGAAATTCTGCTACAGGAACCCTAATGCCATCTGCACCCCTTCATTGTTCTTCCCACCTCTTACTTTTTAACATTAAAAAATATAAAAGTAACAACGAACAAAGCCCTTCCCACGTTCCCTCCCCCAGGCTGGGCCCTGCCCTTCCAGGCTCTTTAATTCTCAGCGTCGGGCTAGTGGCTGTTTCCAGCTATTTCATTCCAGAAATGGTGTGAAATGGCTAATCCGTGCTTGTTGAATTGAAAACACTGAAGAAGATTTTGAAAACAGAGATACTGATCAAGAGCCACTTCAGTCAACAAGCCCATATATTCATTATCTAGAAAAAAACCACTAGTAACATTTTCGAAAAGGATTTTTCCGTTGTACTGTGAATAGGTTTGTCTTCTGCTTTTTCCATTGAATGCCTCTCCCCTTGTCATTAAAACGTAGTTTTTTAAACGTTTGAATAATATTGCATCTTAGGAATAAACGATAAGTCACCTAACTACCAATTATTGTTGAAGATTCAGGTAGTGGCGAATTTTATATGGAATAATACCATAAGGGACATCTTTGTGCATGAAGCTTATTCTGTATTTCATGTCACCTTCTGAGGCTATCCTTCCAAAAGTAAAATTATTGGGCCAAAGGGTGTCAAAAAATTTCTCTCCTTTTACTCTTTTTTCATTGAGATTCTCTCAATTATAACAGTATGATGGGCACATAAGAGGTGTCCTAAACACTGATACAGAATTACTTTGGGCCAGGGACTTCCCTGGTGGTCCAGTGGTTAAGACTCTGCACTTCCACTGCAGGGGGTATGGGTTCAATCCCTGGTCAGGGAACTAAGATCCCTGCATGCTGTGCAGCACAGCCAAAAAAAAAAAAAAAAAAAAAGAATTACCTTGGGGTCATTAATTCATTCACAAGCATTTACTCAAAGTGTTTGTTGGCATTGAGATGCTAATGAGACAAAGGAAAGTAACTCGGTCCTGATGCTGGCAGAGTGGCTTGACCTCCGGCTGGGAGTCAGGTGACCCGCCTTTGAATCCTCGTTTGTCTCCTCTGGGACCTTGGGGAAGTCGGTCAACTTCTCCAAGACCAGTTTTCTCATCTTCAAAATGGGCATTTTCAGGGATGCTAACTTGAAGGGTTGTGAGGGTTAAAATAGGGTGAGGAAAGAAAATGCCCAGCTGGGGGAGGTAGGCAGGGGTGGCACTCAGCAATTTTAGTTGAATGAGCAAGTTCACGGTTTGATTATGAGGACAGACAGGTAGATATCTCTTAATGCTTCCGGGAATGAACTCTGGGAGGGGATTAAAAGGCATCATGAAGGAGATGACATCTGAGCCTCCCCTTGAGGACGAGCATCGTCACCAGGTGGAGATGTGGGTGGGGTGCCCCCTGGGACCAGGATGCACGGGGACTGGACATGTGGCGGAGGGAGGGGTGCACGTGAGGATTTGCGCCCCCTGTGCAGCTCGTGGCCTCTAACAGCGATTTTAGCTCAGGGGTTGTGGAGGAAGAAAGAGCGTGGCAGGACAGGAGGGCAAGAGGCCCAGCTGGGCGGCTGTCGCACATCTGATGAGAGGCTGGAGGGTCCGAATTAGGGCAGGGGCCCTGCTGGCTATGGAGCTGGACCACGGGAGGCACTGAGGACAGCCGTCGCTCTTCTGGCGTGGACACTTGTTCGGGGTGATTCAGTACAGCTGAGTCAGGAGACTCCCAGCTCAGGAGGAGGAAGTGGGCTGTCACTGGGGCGGGGGCTGGAGGGGGCAGGGGCAGTTGAGTGCACCAAGTTGGCTGGGGGTGCCTGTGGAACGCCCACGTCGCGACGGACTCCGGTCATAGCAGCTGGGGCCCCTTCTGTGTGCCAGCCATGAGGCGGACTCAGACTACAGGCATCGCAAAGGCCAGCTTCCCCCGACGGGGCGGGAGAGCCGAGGGCCTGCACCCAGTGGCCTCGCAGGTGGACGTCACGGAAGAAGTCAAGGTTGGCTGGAAAGAGGCTGCGGAGGGACCGGCCAAGAGGGACAGGCAGGGCGGGTGGAGGAAGCCGGCGGCGCCCTGGCCCCGGAGAGCACGGTGTCACACCCGGAGTGCTCTGGGCAGGGGGCTGGGGGCCGCGTCCCCGCGGGGATGCTCGGCCCGGGGCAGGGGATGCCGGCGGGTCCCAGGATGCCCCCGGGGCCGCCTTGGGGCTCCCCTGGCTGCCTGCTCACCCAGCTTCGTGTCTCCCCTGGGAGACGAGCTCCAGGAAGGCAGGCATGTTAGGGGTCCCCCTCCACCTCCTGGATAATGGGGAACGGGTGTCCAAGGGAGGGAACGGCAGAAACCAGTGACCCTTAGGAGGCCGGGGTTTGCTCTGTGTGGTTCCAGGAGTAACTGTCGCCCTGGGGCTGGGGGTGGCCTACAGGAGGCGTTTGAGCTCAGCCTGGGGGCCCCCAGGTGCAGGCTGCTCTGTCGGGAGCAGGGCAGGCCCGGGATACAGCAGGGCCTGATGACATTCCACTCTGCTGGGACATGGACATGCAGGTGGGCAGATGCCAAGCAAGTCATGTGCGTGCGGTTCCAGGCCCTGAGATGCCACCCGCAGAGTGAGGACCGGTGGGTGACAAACACACCCCGGAGGTATGGCAGCGAGTCCCCCGCGACGGCGCGGGACTCACGGGCTGTAATTCCCCGACGCGTTAGTGGACTCTGATGCAGTTCTGCCTTCCGCTGGGAAACACCGTGGACATGCGTGCCTGGGTCGCTCAATGCTGCCACCCAGGCGTGGGGACGGCCGCGACGGGAAGCGGGGGTGGGCAGGGATGCTGAAGGGCCCCGTGGAGCGGCTGTCACTCGCCACGTGTTCACTTGTGCTCACGAGCGATCGTGCCTGGAGCTCTCGGCGTGTGGGCGCAGACCCTCCCGTGTGTCTCCCTCCTGCCCGCGTCCGCCCTCTGGGCAGCCACCTCCTTCTCTGTCTCTCCATCACTGTCCCTGAAAACGCGGTGCTCTCTGCACGTTCCCTTGGGGTCTGGTGCTGATAACGTGATAATGAGTGATTCTACTTAATGAGACACCCTCTCAGGTCGTACCAGTGCATTTTAACAGGGCCTTTCTGGAAATATCTTAACCCCAAATTTCCCAGGTAGTTGATGGAACACTAATTGTTCCCTCAAAAAAAAAAGGAAAAAGAAGTAAAAGTGTGCTTTGGTCAAATCAGTTAAGAGGTGCAGGCAATGATGTCCCCTTGGGGATTGACAACATCTGTCACATAGTAAAGGATCTAAAATGTGTTGCAGTAGAAGGTCAGATTCCATCTAGCGATTTATATGCCGTCCATCCCTCCCATGCTTGGGACAGCTGTCCGTATCCTGAGTTTTTCTGGGAGATGCCGCCTTCACCCTGAGAAGTCACCCTCTGTGCAGCTGTGGCCTGTAGCGGGCCACCGTAGCGTATACTATAGGCCTTGTTGAGAATAAAATTTGCTTTATTGTGCCAAAAATATTCGTAACACAAAAGTTACCATTTTAATCATCTTGAAGTGCACGGTTCAGTGGTATTAAGTACATTCACCCTGTTATGCAACAATACCCACCATACACCTCCAGAACTTTGCGTCTTCCCAGATTGAAACTCTGAAGCCATTAAACACCAACTTTCCATTCCTCCCTCTCCCCCAGGCCCTGGAAACCACGGTTCCACTTCTTGTCTCTGTAAGCCTCACTGCTCTAGGTGTCTCATCTAAGGGGATCCTACAGTATTTGTCTTTTTGCGTCTGGCTTATTTCCCTGAGCATAGCGTCCTCAGGGTTCATCCATGCCATGGCATATGTCAGAATTTCCCTCCTTTTAAAGGCTGGATAATATTCCATGGTCTGTATAAACCACATTTTGTTCACCCATCCATCCGTCAACAGACATTTAGGTTGTTTCCACCTTCTGGCTCTTGTGAATAATGCCGCTTTGTACAGACGTGGCTCTTTGACCCCTGTCGGGTGTCGCCTGTGGGAGACTTCTGCTCCATCCAGGCGGGGGGCGCTGGTGGGGCTACGTCGCTTTCTCCTTTTTAGCGGAGACCAGAGTATTTTTATCGCTTGCCATTGAGGAACGTTTTTATCTATGGAAGCCATAGAATACTGTCTGTGTATTATCTTGCCCTAGAAGTTGACAACCAGGTCCCCCTGGCCCCTGCCACGGGGAGGCACAAGGGACCCCCGCTGCTTACAAAAAGAGGAGCCTGCATGAGGAGGGGCAGGGGTCCCTTCCCTTCCCACCCAGCTGTGATGGCCACACTGACATCTTTAAGAAGAGGACAGACGCCGCCCTTCCGTGGAAATGTATCCACTTAGGAGGGGGGATTGTCTTGGTGGAAACCTGTTTCCTGCCGTCGAGCTGCAGAAGGGGTAGATATATAAAGTGGAGGTAGCCTTGTAGCCTGGGAGCTCGGCTGAGAAACATCTTTTTAAAGATCATCTAACTGCTGGGGAGGCCGCGTCCTTGGAGATGATTTACGTCTCCTCACGGTGTTCCATTTTTCTCTCCTAGCTTACGTTCCTGAGGAAGAACTGAAGGCAGCAGAAATAGATGAAGAGAACGTGGAGGAGGATGGGCTGCCTTTGGACGTTCAGGAAAGCGACTTCGTGTGCAATGAGGAGGCGGAGCTCAAGGAGGCCCCGAGCTACCAGAACTCCCCCATCAGCACCGCGACTAATCAGGACGCCGGCTACGGGTCGCCGTTCAGCGAAAGCAGCGACCAGCCAGCCCCTTTCAAGAGCTCTTCCTGCAAGGAAGAGAAAGAGGAGGCCCAGGGCCGGGAGGGCGTCTCCTACCCCCAGGACAGCTTGGCCCAGATCAAGGCCGTGTATGCAAACCTGTTCTCGGGGTCCTGCTGGTCCAGCTTGGCTCTGGATTTGAAGAAGTCTGGCTCGACCACCGGCAACAGCGATGCCGGCCAGAAGGAGGGCTCCACCCCCGCCGCCACGCCCCCCACCAGTACCGCGGGGGCCACCGGGACCACGGCGAGCACCCCCAGCTCGGGCTCCGGCTCCGGCACCGGCACCAGCGCCAGCGGCGGCTCCGGGTACGACTGGCACCAGGCCGCCCTGGCCAAGACGCTGCAGCAGACGTCCTCGTACGGGCTGCTGCCCGAGCCCAGCCTCTTCAGCACCGTGCAGCTCTACCGGCAGAACAACAAGCTGTACGGCTCCGTGTTCACGGGCGCCAGCAAGTTCCGCTGCAAAGACTGCAGCGCCGCGTACGACACGCTGGTGGAGCTGACGGTGCACATGAACGAGACGGGGCACTACCGCGACAACAACAGGGACAAGGACTCCGAGAAGACCAAGCGGTGGTCCAAGCCCAGGAAGCGCTCCCTGATGGAGATGGAGGGCAAGGAGGACGCGCAGAAGGTACTCAAGTGCATGTACTGTGGCCACTCCTTCGAGTCCCTGCAGGACCTGAGCGTGCACATGATCAAGACGAAGCATTACCAGAAAGTGCCTCTCAAGGAGCCGGTGCCGGCCATCACCAAGCTGGTCCCTTCCACCAAAAAGCGGGCGCTGCAGGACTTGGCGGCCCCCTGCTCCCCCGAGCCGGCGGGCGTCACGGCCGAAGTGGCGCCGAGCGAGTCAGCCAAGGACCAGAAGTCGGCCAACCCGTACGTGACGCCCAACAACCGCTACGGCTACCAGAACGGGGCCAGCTACACCTGGCAGTTCGAGGCCCGCAAGGCCCAGATCCTCAAGTGCATGGAGTGCGGCAGCTCCCACGACACCCTGCAGCAGCTCACCGCCCACATGATGGTCACCGGCCACTTCCTGAAAGTGACCACCTCCGCCTCCAAGAAAGGGAAGCAGCTGGTGCTGGACCCCATGGTGGAGGAGAAGATCCAGTCCATTCCCCTGCCCCCCACCACGCACACGCGGCTGCCCGCCGCCCACGTCAAAAAGCAGCCCGACTCTCCCTCGGGGTCCGCGACCTCGGAGGAGAAGAAGGAGCCCGAGAAGGAGAAGGCGCTGCCGGCGGTGTCCGGGGACGCAGACAAGCAGATCAAGGAGGAGGGTGAGGACGCCGCCGACAAGTTCGAGCCCACCACCCTCTACCAGTACCTCCGCGAGGAGGACCTGGACGACAGCCCCAGGGGCGGGGTGGACATCCTGAAGTCCCTGGAGAACACGGTCTCCACGGCCATCAGCAAAGCCCAGAACGGCGCCCCCTCGTGGGGCGGCTACCCCAGCATCCACGCCGCCTACCAGCTGCCGGGCACCGTGAAGCCGCTGCCGACCGTGCAGAGCGTGCAGATGCAGGCGTCCTACGCCAGCAGCGTGAAGCCTCTGTCCTTGGAGCACGGCGCGCTCCTGCACTCCCCGGGGAGCCTCACGCCGCCGCCCCACAAGAGCAACGTGTCGGCCATGGAGGAGCTGGTGGAGAAGGTCACGGGCAAGGTCAGCGTGAAGAAGGAGGAGAGGCCGGCGGAGAAGGAGAAGGGGTCGCCGGCCAAGGCCGCGTCCCCCACGGCCAAGGAGAATAAAGACTTCCCCAGGGCCGAGGACCTGGGCGGCGGCGGCAGGCCCCAGCAGAAGAAGGGCCCCGAAGCCGATGCGGGGAAGACCAAGAAGGAGGGTGCGGTGGACGCCCACACCCCGAACGGCACGGAGCCCCTCAAGGCCAAAGTCACCAATGGCTGTAACAACCTGGGCATCATCACGGACCACTCGCCCGAGCCCTCCTTCATCAACCCGCTGAGCGCCCTGCAGTCCATCATGAACACCCACCTGGGCAAAGTGTCCAGGCCCGTGAGCCCCTCGCTGGACCCGCTGGCCATGCTCTACAAGATCAGCACCAGCATGCTGGACAAGCCGGCCTTCCCCGCCCCGCCCGCCAAGCCGCCCGGCACCCTGGACCGCTACTGCTACGAGAACAGCGACCAGCCCATCGACCTGACCAAGTCCAAGAGCAAGGCCCTGGCCCCGGGCGCCGCCGACGGCGTGTCCTCGCCGCTCCGGGAGAGCGCGCTCATGGACATCTCGGACATGGTGAAGAACCTCACGGGCCGGCTGACCCCCAAGTCCTCCACGCCTTCCACCGTGTCGGAGAAGTCGGACGCCGACGGCAGCAGCTTCGAGGAGGCAGTGGACGAGCTGTCGCCCGTGCACAAGAGGAAGGGGCGGCAGTCCAACTGGAATCCGCAGCACCTGCTCATCCTGCAGGCCCAGTTCGCCTCGAGCCTGCGGGAGACCCCGGAGGGTAAGTACATCATGTCGGACCTGGGCCCTCAGGAGCGGGTGCACATCTCCAAGTTCACCGGGCTCTCCATGACCACCATCAGCCACTGGCTGGCCAACGTCAAGTACCAGTTGCGGAGGACAGGGGGGACCAAGTTCCTGAAGAACCTGGACACAGGGCATCCTGTTTTCTTTTGCAACGATTGTGCCTCTCAGTTCAGAACTGCTTCCACGTACATCAGTCATCTAGAGACACACTTAGGCTTCAGCTTGAAGGATCTCTCCAAGCTGCCACTGAATCAGATTCAAGAACAGCAGAATGTTTCCAAAGTCCTGGCGAACAAAGCATTGGGCCCGGTGGGAGCCGCCGAGGACGATCTGGGCTCCACATTCCAGTGCAAGCTCTGCAACCGGACTTTCGCGAGCAAGCACGCAGTCAAACTGCACCTTAGTAAGACCCACGGCAAGTCCCCCGAGGACCACCTGATCTACGTGACGGAGCTGGAGAAACAGTAGCCCTGGGTCCGCGCGCGGGCCCGTGGCACATTGCACTAAACGTCGTCATACTGCACTAGGCCTGGCCTGAGCCTCCGAAATCAGCCTGCCCTTTGTTGCTGACTGCCTGTCTGGACCTTGGTTTTTCTTACACATATTTTGTAGTTATATTTATATGCTCTTCGTCCGATTGTGCATGTTCCGTTTCTTTTTCCGTGAGTCAAAGTCTGACCTTTATTTTCAACATCTGTTCTCGATGTTCAGCTCTCTTTTGTAGGAAATAGTGGGGCACACTACTCAGAGACATTTACTTAGCAGGAAAGAAAGACACAAATAACAATGAGAAAAGACGTCCTAAAATTACAAAGTTGCCATGACAATAAAGGTCATAGAACCTCCTAGTGTCAAATTTAACCCTTTGAGGACTGTAATCGCATTTCTGTGCCTTTCACTCAAAAAAAAAAAAAAAAGAAAAAAGAAAAAAAAAGGCTTAAAGGCATTTCATTCAGATCAAAAGCTGTGTCAGACACAAAACTTATTTAATAATTAAAAAACGAGCTTTTATATGCAGAACTGGTTTGTGAAGGAAGCATGCATGCAGCTGTTGGAAAACAGAAAGTTGTCTAGGACTCGGGGTTAGGAAGCCACAACTTCACATGTTTAAAACAAACAAAACAAAACAAAAACTAACAGCAGCGACAACAAACACCCCAGTTGCCACTATGCCCAAACCCTCCGGATGCTGAAAAAATGCCACTTTTGGCAGAAAAAAAAAAAAAAAAAAGTATGCAAGCTATTATTTAAAAATGTGTAAAAATGCTATTTCTTTTTTCTGTAAAATACTGCAGTTTATAGTTATTTACAGATGTAAGCTTTGGTACAAGCTGACCTTTCTATAAGCGTGCTGCATTGGTAAATGAAAAAAAAAATGGGGCAAATGTTGGAGTCCTTTCCTTGTAAATTGCCGGCATCAGCTTAAAAACTCCTGTATGTTACATATCGTCCCATTTTAATCTATTCAACTTTCTTTGTACCTTCTGGCTGTATGCTTTCTCTTTTAACTTTTTATATTGTCATTTTATATTAAATTTCTGTGTATATAGTGTACAACCACAATTTTTGAATAAAATTTAGTTCCTGCAGCTTGATTTAAATAGAGAAATTTTACTGCAACCTGCATCTTTCCAGATGCATGTATATCAGACAAAAATAAATAAATGAAAACAGAGCGAGCGATGCACTATTAATTATACATTTTGATGTTCTATCATTAATATTGTACAGTACATTTTGGTTCACACAATTAAATCCACTGTTTTCTCAAATGTAAAATAAACCCACATGCAGTTCTTGATTTACATAGATTGTCATGTCGTCATTATTTTGCCTTTGAGATGTTGTTTCAGCGACGAGAGGTATGGCTTATGCAATCAACCAACAGAAATCCTGGTCGGAATCATCATTTCATGATTTGTGTGCTGACACGCTTCGTTCAAATGAGCAGTATTGCATTTCTTAAAATGATAATTAAAAAGTTTAACCCCGCTGGGTGCCACCGGATTCCTGAGGATAGCCGTTGAGCGATGGCTGGCTTGTACAGCGAGGGGCTGAGGTGCTTCCTTCGGACAATGCTCCCGCACTATTTGGAAATGTTTACAGTTATCCTCTGTGTGCGTCCGGAGCCTTAACGGTGGGGGGCGGTCGAAGGGCAGGTCTTGCTCTATAGCAGCAGACCCTGGGGGGCTTGGAATTGGTTCTGCGTTGCTCCAAAGAGGAAAGCCTGATCTCTGCACTTTTAAAAATGTACAGTTTTTATAAAATGAGCTGCCCTGGAGCACGGCGGAGGGGTGTTGCTCTGCGCGGAAGACCACCGGCACTCCAGGCCTGTAAGCGCTGTGACCCCGGCCCTGAAGTCCGGGTCTTCCTGCTGAGTCTGGCCTCTCTGTCGCGGAAGTACATAACGACATGAGCAGGACAATTTCTTTTTCCACCTTTTGCTTAAGTTTTCATAAAATAGTATCCTGAGAAAGCTTAGAACGTACAGCGCTCAGCTGTGCCGTTTCCATGATTCCCCTCCATGCCAAGCCCTTGACCCCTGTGGGAGGAGAATCAGGGCGGCCACCTCTGCACCATCTGTGCTGAGGCCGCAGAGTGCCAGGGAGGTTTGCTGCCTTCTCCTGACCTTCATGGGTAAACAGCTCTGTCCTTTAGGAGCTAAAGCCATTTAGACATTTTGGTTCAGTTTCTGGGGGATTACGTACTTTGGGCTCAAGGGGTGACGGGGAGGAGTGACAGGCCTGTGGTGGAGTGTAGTGGGGTCTTTGCACGATGATCCTTCGAAGTTCTGTTGATTTTATCACAGGCCTGCAGATGTATGTTCTGTGATTCTGAGCGGATGCAGCGGGTAAGGTGGTGTGACCGGCGTGAGAGGCCGGGACGGGGTGGGTTCGGTCCCCACGTGGAGCCGCTGGGCCGTTTGAAAGCTTGCAGCTGAGTGTTGACCACTGGGGTGAGGACATGGGACTCGATGGGGGGGGGGTCCCTTCCTTCATTTTTCCTTTTTCTAATTCATCAGCCACCTTGTTATCTTGTCATCCTTCTGAGTTCCCCAGCCGATGGCCAGAAGGCTTGCTCATCTTGCTACCGATGAGATGGTGATCCAAGTTACTGTCTGACGAGGGTCCTAGTTATCCTAGTAAATCCCTGGCGCGGAGCCCTCGCTCCTCGCCAGGGACTGTTCTGAGTGTTTCACACGGAGTAACTCCCTCAGGGCCCCAGGGGGTCTGTTACTTCCACCTCCTCTGCAGGTGGGGAGCCCCTGCTGGGCTCAGTGGACGCTTGCCCAAGCTCACAAGGCGCATGATTGACAGAACTTGGGCCTGAGCCCACGAGGCTTTGCCCCGGGGTGCGTGCCCTGTGATCTGCCCTCAGGTGTGACCGGCCCCAGGGGAGGGTCTGTGGTTTCTACGCGGCCACCCCGGAGCGGATAAGCGTTCTTCCAATCACCTCCCGCGGCGGCTCCCATCGGCCGCAGAACAGGCCAGCTCTATCTTCTGTTCAATCTGAACAATAAGTTGAAATGATGTTAGTTACGAGTTTGTAGAATCCTCGACTGAATACAGGTCTACCTAGTAATACAGAAACTCGGTTTGTATAAATACAGATGGAAACATCCAGGGGACAAATTGGCTGCCTCTAATTTGAGGATTTACTTACACAAGTTTCTGCTTCCTTCATCAGTATTTGAAGAAACGCATCCCTCCTTTATCTGGTCTTGTGTGTCCCCCAGTGGACTCCACAGGTGGCATTGTGTGCTCTCCAGTTCCTCAGGGGAGCCCTCCCTCCCTTCCCCCAGGGGAATAGGCTGCATCTTCTGGAGCCTGAGGGCAAATGGCCCTGAGGGTCTGCCGCCACCCCCCCACCCCCCGCACCTGCGCCTGGTAGGAGGCTGGAGGGCCTAGCGAGCAGGCATCCTCGTAACCTTGTGTACACGCAGACATCACCCTATTTTGCATTTGTATTTGCTGCTTGAATATCGGGTTTAATAACTAAATATTTTTTCCTTTCAATGTGGATTTTTCAAAGGTTTGGGATATTCCTCTGAATGTGGGTTGGGTTTGGAGGTTCATTGTTATTTAGTTGAGGCTTAAAAGATATAAAGCCTATAAAATAATCGTAGACTCTAGTTGATATAAGAGAAACAAACTCTGAGGCATTGTATGCAAAAGGAAGAGATTAAAAACTTTTCAGATTTATGTTCCTACATTTCTATATTTGATAATCTTTGAAAAGCTTTGAAACATTAGTTGAAAGCATGTCTAAACTGCTTCCGAATTTTCAGAAACCTGTACCTACAAATAAAGGTTTCTGCTTTTTTCTAAGGTAAAATTTCTTGTTACTTACTTCATTGTTTTTCTGAAGATGGTAGAGACAGTTAAAAGCCAATTATCAAATTATAAAGTGAAAAGATACCAAAGAGTAAGATTTGGAGAGCGCTTGTAATTTTCCCATACCGTTTATAATAAAAGTAATACATAGTCACTGCAGAAAACTTGTAACACACACACACACACACACACACACACACACACACACAAATAAATAAAGGAGGAAATAATTGTTTTCATCTAGAGAAAAATCACTTCATATGTTAGTGCTAGCATCTTTTTTTTCCATGTTTCTACAAAATAGATGCTCAACATACTTTTGTACTTGCTTTTTTTACTTGTTAGTAGATAATGTGTATTTTCCCATTTCATTAAAGATCAAAAATTTCTAATCTTATTGAGATGTACTATAACATTAATTAATTCTGTATTAGAATTTGGAAAAGCAACATTTAGATTCTTTTCAAGTTTTCAGTGTTACAGATGAGTACCCAAGAATATTCCACTCAGTATTTCCATGAA
This sequence comes from Lagenorhynchus albirostris, assembly GCF_949774975.1. Lineage (NCBI taxonomy): Eukaryota > Metazoa > Chordata > Mammalia > Artiodactyla > Delphinidae > Lagenorhynchus > Lagenorhynchus albirostris. The sequence continues at coordinate 3,698,026 of NC_083108.1, read as the reverse complement.
TATCTTTGGTTATTTCCTTAGAATAAATACCCAGAATTAAAATTTCTGCCTCACAGTGTGATTTGATGCCTGTGCTCCAATCACCCACGAGAGAGCTGGTACCAGCTTCCTCACCCTTCGCGGGAGAACGACCATTTCTGTCCACCTTTGCTTTGTGAACACAAGGATTTTTTTTTGTTTTTTAAATTTCTGGCTATTTTCACTAATTGGCCAGTGTAATATTGACGTTTTAATAATATTTTTAATGCTTATAGCCCATTGATACTATTTAAAGAAGAGATGGCTTAAGAACCTGGATGATTTTTTTGAGGACTTTCATGTGAATTATGAGTTCATTTAAATTTGGTGGCCAATCTACATATTTTACAGAAAACACACAACAGAGAAAGAAGTTGACAAAGGTCTGCAGCTCCCCTGCGGCTACAGCACGAGAACATGACAGCGTGTCTTCCTGTCCTGTCCTCCCAGGGCAGACGGCTCATGAAAACGTGCCCAAAGACGTCAAGTATATTATATACCAGCACTGTCTTTAAATTGCCTAACTTGGAATAGGGAGAAAAATTGCATATTCTGGGATTTCTATGACTAATTTGCAATTAGTATTTCTTAGGCAAACAAAGATAACCTCAGAATAAAGTGGACTGTCCTAGGAAGATGCGATTTGGTCACCTAGAGGGAATAGAAGGGAGGAGAGAAGGACAAATTCAAACGTCTAGCACAGGGAACGATACTCAGTATTTTGTAATAACCTATAAGGGAAAAGAATATGAAAAAGAATATATATAACTGAATTACTGTGCTGCACACCTGAAGCTAACCCAACATTGTATTGTAAATCAACTGTACTTCAATTAAAAAAAAAAAAAAAAGACAATGTCGGAAGTATCTTCCACAGGGTAGTTTCTTCCAGAGCTCAAGTTCAAAGCCATTGCTAACTGAGAACTGATGTCTCTGACCCAGGTTTCTGATAGGAATATGAAGGGGCTTATGCCATAGTTGTAAAGATTAGGAGGAAGGCATGTCACCTTCAGACCAGTTAGGATCAGGAGGTCCTGAAGGGTACATAGAGCAATAAGGGCTTTCACCAACTACTATTGAGAAGTTGACCCATAACTAGTTAGCCATTTTTTTTCTTCAATCACACAAAAATATTTGCAACTTGATCTGACTGGTATAAAGATTGGTGATGTGTTCCAGGGTGATTGACGTCTACCAGTTGAATAGATAGTAGAAGCTATGGGCTCACATAGGTCATCACATTTTGTTAAGATATTTGAGATATGGTACAAAGCATACTTTTAATTGAGGTATAATTGACATATAACATCATATTAGTTTCAGTTATACAGCATAATGATTTGATATGTGTATATGTTATTAAATTAATATGTTATTAAATGATCACCACCATAAGTCTAGTTAACATCCATCACCACACAGAGTTACTGAACTTGTTTTTCCTGTGATGAGAATTTTTAAGATCTCCTCTTCTAGCAAGTTTCAAATATACAATACAGTATTATTAACTATAGTCACCAGGCCGTACATTACATCTCTGGTATACGTATAAAGTATACTCACATATTTTATAGCTGGAAGTGTGTACCTTTTGACTCCCTCCACCCATCTTGCTACATAATAATAAAACTAAGAAAGGTGAGAATTTTTTAATCCTTTATGACCTGTGTAATTTAAATATTGAATCATATTTCTAAGCCATAACTTTCTGATACATAGCTCATGCCATTATGCCCAGTTTATACTGAGGAATGATTGACCAATTAATCATTTTTCTTACCAATTTCAACCTTTAAAGTCATTACAGTTATGGAAGGCAAATATTTAGTTATGTTTTGATTTGTTAACTTTAAGAGACAGTAGTGCCCTAGATACCTTCCTTTTGTTTGTAATACATTGATTTACAAATTAGTAAAATGTAATGTCCACTTTCAAAGCTATTTGTTCTCCTTTTGAAGATTCCTGTCCTCACTCAGTTTTTGAGTCATGAATAACTTGGATATGCAGAATTCTAGCATGGTGGGCTCAGATACTGGTATGTGGAATGACATGACAATGACTGTCTCTCGAGACTGGACTCTGAACATTGATTGGGACACCTTCTGTTTCCATCATTCCTTCCAACAGTTAGTAGAAACCAAGGGCATTAAAATCTGAAATGATCTGCAAACACAAATCTGATGGAAAGGACTCTGTTCAAACTTCAGATTACTATGACAAGTATATTTCAAATAGGGGGTCATTTAAAGTGTCAGCCCTTTTCACGGTGATAGTTATCTTAAATATAATGTGAGTATTCATCTCTAAGTTCTGGTCAGATAGTTGGAAACTTACAGTGACAATGTGTAACATCTTGTTTGTTGTCACGGAAGCCCTGTAATGTCAGGAAACCCTCCTGACAAAACTGGAAGATGCAGAGAGGTGCCCAAGTTGCCCTCACTCTAGCTTCTCAGAAAAAAAGATTTCAAAAAAAGGAGTCACAAAGTTACAGGTGACCTCTTACTTTTCTTAAAATTTCTGTTTTGATAAAAGCATGCCCCCCTTTTTTCTGAGACACTTGGATTTAAAAATTTTTTTTATTTTATATTGGACTATAGTGGATTAACCATGTTGTTAGTTTCAGGTGTACAGCAAAGTGATTCAGTTATACACATAGGTGTATCTATTCTTTTTCAAATTATTTTCCCATTTAGTTTATCACAGAATACTGAGCAGAGTTCCCTGTGCTATACAGTAGGTCTTTGTTGGCTATCTATTTTAAATATAGCAGTGTGTACATGTCAATCCCAAACTCCCGATCTAAGACACTTCGATTTCTAAGTTTCTTGTTATTTTCTTCCAGAGGCTTTCCTTTTCCAGAGTGGAATCCCGTATCAGGACTAGAAGGTCTGATATTTCAGACGCTGGTTTAAAAGTCATCCATTTTGCCAATGGTTTCCATGCCAGGAGAATAGTCTAATGGCATTGCTTTGACGTGAATCGATGCAGTTGGCTTTTTTGGCGACATTGGCAATGCAGTTGCCCAGCGCACTCCTGGCAGGAGGCACAGTGATCCTGCCTGACCTCATTTTCCCCTCTGCTAGGTATCATCGGGACATTTCCCAAGAACAACTTTGGCCTTTCTTAAGCCACAATTCCTCAAAGACAATAAATGTTTTTCTCCTGTAGGGATAATGTTTGGTCTTCTTACTCTCTCTCTTTCCAAGTGTTTCCTTCTTGAAAATCCCCACTTCCTAGAGTCCTTCAAGGCCAGTCAAACCCTCAGCAACGTAGAAAAGCCAAACGGAAGGAGCCCATGAGAGCAGGTGCGGGCCCGTAGGTGCCTGTGTTCAGGTGCTCAAGCCTGTGCTGAACAGCAGGAGGGCTGAGGCTCGGGGGAGGGGTGGGGCGGGGCCCACGCAGATTGGACACGCTGGGAAATTGTTTTGAGACCGGGTTCGTGGTCTCCGTGGTGTCTATTAAAGCTTACCGTCATTGTGCCGCCTGTATTAGGAGGGAGGGAAGAGCAGATAGGTCGACATTAAGGAGAGAGAACATGCCAGTGAGGGGGCAGAATTAGGCCCCCAGACCAGCGAGGCAGCTGGTGAAATGCAACAGGTACGGGCGTGGGCATGCTGCACAGAGGTAACCATAACTAAGTGGTCGGAAGCGAGAAAGGAGAGGGAGTGACGTGGACTGTTGCCTGGGGGTCATGGCCAGGTGGATGGAGAGGCAGGTCTACCTACTGGAGATGGTTCGTGGATTTCATTTGGTAAGAAAGAAAGTGCAAAGAGCGAATGGGAGCGTGGCCTTGCTAGGGTTAAAGATCCTTAAGCTTTAGAGAGAATGTATAAAAGAAAATTTCTTTCTGAAATAATTTATGGAAATGCCGTGCTCCTTTGAAGGTTCCATGTCACCTCATGGCACTACGCAATGTTCTCTTTCTTCACCTGTCAGGCAAAGACCACCTCGAAGAGTCTCACTGCTGATTACTAGTTAATTGTCATTAATAAGTGACAACTGACATTATGGGGGCTTAATGCAGAGAGAAGAGAAAAGAGCCACAGATATTCTAATGAGCTGACTCCTACGTGCCCTCTATTGTTGTTGAAATGAGGAGCTGTCGTCATTGTTCAGGAGATGGGCTTCAATTGCTCTGGAAAATATTCTCTTTTAATTTCTTTATGCAGAGATAATTCCCGGTACTCTGTATTTCTCCCTCTCCCACCCCCCTCTGCTTTGAGCACACACGCACACGTGCGCACACACACACACACACACACACACACTTTCCCACTGTCCTGTGAGCAGTCTAAAAACTCCCAACTTGTGAGCTCCTGTAACTTGTTCCTGAACAAGGAAGTAGGACCCTGTAACAAAGCAGATAGAACAGGAAAGACTTTTAATACCCTAGTCATAGTTGACTTGGTTGGGGACCAAGGTGGAAAGGTCCAGAGCTGAGAAATGAAGAGTGGAAGCAAGACGAAGAGAAAGAATTGATTTAACAAGAAAAGATCCACCAGTCACGATGGGAGAGCGACATGTGCTGACCAGGAGCCCGTGAACACACGTCACAGCCCATCCACCCGAGAGGAACGTTACTCTTCCCAGCGCTTAGATCTTTAAAACGCTGACAACAACCCTCAAAATCCCCACAGAATCTTCCAGAAGAAAAGCCAGAGTTGAGGGAAAATGATTCAATAGGTATCGAACTTTAAGTTACACCAGTTGCCATGTGTTTTCCGTAAGTTTCACCCAAACAGAACTTTGCCAGTTAGAATCCTTAACCACCAGGACCCCGTTCTTTCTTGCACGTGTGTGTGTATATGCACGTAAATGCAGTCCTTTATTTTGACATTAGAGTAGAAAGCAAAGTGAAAAGTGTACAGCCAAATAATACCCAAGTTGGCTGGAGCCCCTCACTGTGTCCTCCGTCCGTCCGTAGGGAAAGGGGAAGATGTTAGAACGTAGGCTGCACTCAGCTCTAATACTGAAGGTTTCCAGACAGGAGCATGGCAGGATGATCTTGGGGAAGACGCAGGCTGAAGCCAATAGGAATAAGATGCGTTGTTTTTCAAGTGCCAAAGCCTCCTAACAGCAATTTCCCGTGCTATCAGATCATTTCACACCATGCCATCCACCTTCTTTCAGGTCTTATCACACAGGTGCAGTTTCAAGGCTGCTGTTTGAAGGCTGCACTGCTAAAGAGAAAAATCCTGGCTTGAGGCTTAAAACGCTGCCGTGCAGTCACTCCTTTGTGCAATGGCAGACCCTCTGCCGTGTTCATTTCTGCTCCGTGATGGGTTTGGGAAGCAGGGTTTCATTTTGAATGGCAGTGGGCTGCGGGGCCTGGCCTTTCCCCATGTTGGCATCAACCTGGACCTCCAGAGGATCCTAACAGGATACAAGACAGGACCATCCTTGTGTTCCAGTCGGTTTGCTGACAGCCACATGGCAGCACTCTTGACGTGTGTCGGGATCTCAATAAAAACGCCCGAATCTTGTGCGTGCGTGAAGCTGTGGGACCACATCTGGAGCATTTATACTCACGTCGTTGAGTTTTCAGACCTAAGTTCTCAGCTTGACACTTAGATTTGGTTTGTTGTTTTATTTGGAAACGCTGGAGCTTGGTCCCAGCTTGGTATCCTCTGTAACTGTGATCAGCCTGACACCAATATCCTCACCTAAGTTCTGTACAAAAATGTGGACAAGGATATAACGAGGTTGTTCCAGGCACTGGCTGGCCTCCCCAAGTGCACATCGATCCATCACTGGTCAGGAATTTGCTGGCTTCATGCTACTGTGGAAAGAGCACGGATTCGGAGGCTGGAGATCAGACTATTTCATGAACCTCAGTTTCTTTTTCATCAAAGTTATAACAGCACACGGAATGTGCCTCACCCTGGGATCAATGTTATTATTGGCGTTAGATTTGCTCCATCAATTACAAATATATCTTATTAGACAGGCATCGTCTCTCATTCACAAAAATATCAAGACTTTTTCAAGCACCTCTTTTAAAGTGGCAGACAGACAAATGCACTGGTAGGTTGGTGAGATTAATCACGTGTCTGCATCGTGAGGAGAGTAAAACCTCACGGAGGTGTCACGGCTCCAAGGGCACCCTCCTCCGTTACCGCCAAACTGGCTCGATTAAAATCTGATTGTTGCAACCTCTAAGATGTGAGCGTCAGTAAAGTCTGAGCTGGAGAGAGAGAAAGGGGTCCGGACGAGAAGGAGGTAAGTTGTGGAAGGTTTGGTTTGGTTGTTCACAGTTGAACCAGGTAGACGTGTGGTCGGGATGCAGCGTGGCCGTGTCCTGCTCGCGATGCAGGTTTCCAGGGGAGATGTGCAGACGGGTTGCTTGGTCGATGAGCAATGTTTGTTACCGTGTGGACCGTGGACCTCACTGGGCCCCAGGTGGACTATGGCGTGTTGTGCGTGGGGCAGAGTCGGAGGACTTTGGGGTGCTTAATAGAAGCAGGTGGAAAGCCCCTACCCTTTGCCATGAGCCCCATGGGGTTCCTGCTTGGTTTCCTGGGGGTTGGGGTCTGAACTTTCCAGAGAATAGGCACTTCCCAGGGGACCAGGAGCTGGCGTCTCTTTCCTCCGCTTGACAGAAGTCCTGCTGAAACCCAGTTGTTATATGAGGTCCTAACCCAGACCCAAACTCCTCTCCTTGGGTTGGAATAAGGGTCGGGGAGAGGACGCCTACGTCTTCCCCTTGGGTTTGGAAGATGTAGCCAGTAGCGGCAGGTGATCTCCAGGCTGGGAGGACTCACCGCTTCGTTCTGCTGCGTTGAATCAAAGGGGCTTCAGCGAGACCCAGGATCTGGATGAGCGAGATCCCATGGTCATGTACCACCGCCACTTTGATGATTTGTTTTTGGTATTTGGATGATTTTGGTATTTAGTTTATGTTCCGGAAACGTACATCGTTTGGTTCAGTTTTGATACCTTCCTTCAGACCAATTGTCTGTTTCAGCTCACCCTCACCACTCTATCGGTTATCTGCATTTAGGTATTTTCAGCTGTTCGAATCATTGCTTAGCTTAGCTTAGCTTGATTTAATTTATTGTTCTTTTAGGTCCATCAAGCCTCATCCACAACGTTCGAAGCATCCCTGGCGTGACAGTCAAGGGTCTAGGGCCCAGTTTCACTTACAGTGATGTCAATAGACATTCTCTGCTTCTTTATTTTTCTTGCTGGCCTCATGTATTCGTTTCCCGTGGGTGTGTAGCAAATCACTGCAAACATAGTGGCTATAAACAGCACACCTGGATCCTCTTCTCAGCATCTCACTGGGCTGAAATCAAGGTTGGCTGAGGTCTCATCTGGGGATCGAGCTCTTCTAAACTCTGGTTGTTGGCAAAATTCAGTCCCTCACTTGCAGGACTGATGTCCCCAGCCACCAAAAGTCTGCCCACTGTCTCTGCCGAGTGGCCCCTCCACAATACAGCCACTTGTTCCTTCCAGCCAGTGGGACAGCACCTCTGTCGCTTCAGGTCTCTTTTATGAGACACCTGATTAGGCCAGGCCCACCGGGGATCATCTCCGTTTTGATGAACTCAAAGTCACCTGACCAGGAACCTTCACCACCTCTCACATCCCTTCCCTTTGCCGTATAAGGTAAGCTGATCATGGCAGTGACATCCGACCAGTCCCAGGCCCTGCCCACATTCCAGGGGAAGCAATCACCCAGGGCATCCGCGTCGCACCTGAGCCTGAGGTCAAGTGCCTCCGGTGTAAAAGGTCAAGTCCAAATACCCTCATGTGGCTCACGGGATGTGGGCTGACCACTTGATCTCCTTTCTTGCTGAGCTGCAGCCCCCCTCCCTTCTGTTCTCGGGTCCAGACATCCAGCTGATTTCAGCTCTGAAACGTGGTCCATTGTCTCTGCGCCAGTGCCTCCTCTCCCCGCTCTTCTGTGAGTCCCCACAGCTCAGCTTGAGCGTTGCTTTCTCTGGAAATCCTCCCTGAATTCTCCATCCACACCCACAGTCAGCTGCTCTGCTCTGGGCGTCTGTAAAGCCACGCCTCTCTTCCCCAGGGTCGTCATCCCATTTCTCTTCCTTTGCAGCAGTGGTCTCTTCCCCAGCTAAACTGCAAACCCCCAGGACACAGCGACCACGGATTGTGCCGCAGCTTGTGCGATTGTGCCACGTGGGGCGTTTCTTGGGTGGTGGGCTTGGGTGGGACCCTGGACAGTGGAGCCTGGGTGAGCTGTCTGCCAGTGCTGGGCTGCTCACGGGTGAGCTGGCCGTGGCCAGGTGGGGCCCCCTCGCGGGCACCATCACCCCATCTCCTCTTTAGGCTTCTGGTGGGTACATCTAACGGCCCTCCTGGCACGGCCTGTGTTCCTCTTCCTCAGTCCGGTTCTGAAAGGTCCAGAACTGGGGGCAGTGCTAAGTGGGCTTGTGCTGCCCTGGGGCCCCGTGGAGTGGTCATTGTGGCTGGTCTTGGAGGGCAGCCAGGATGACAGACGGGGGTCGGCTCCAGAGTCAGGCCAGCCCCGTGTGAGATCCCATTCATCCAAAAGGGTGGCCGCTTGACTCAGTTTCCCTGTCTGAAATCTGAGGCTGACAACAGCGTGTCCTTCCTCTTAGCGCCGACGTGACGATGAAATGAGAAGATATCCACGGGGTGCTTGGCATCGAGTCTGGCCCAGGGGAAGTTCTCAGTAAAGAAGAGCTCTAATTCTTTGCAAAAACAAGGCCTCGTGTCTCCGAGTTCGCCCTCTGTGTTGACATCGTTGGCAATCTGCAGCGAAAGTACTGTTTCTAGAAGTTTCATCTCCTGTGAGATGGGCTCAGGTCAGGTCAGGAGGCACAGGGAGTGCTCTCCTCGGGCCGCAGTTAAAGCTTGAAGGTCAGAATCAAGAAAGAAGTGACTTCCCCGTGCTGACTCCTAAGGATGGAGTGCTGACCCCCAGCGTGAGAAAGGACCCCGCTGGCTACAAGGATTTGATGAGGGGGGAGTAATGTGGTTTTAAAATAAGCTTTAGATAGACAGTGAATTTGCATGTATTTGGCCAAAAACACTCCGAAATTCTTCTAGTTCGTGGCTTGAAAATATCTTACAAAAGAGATGCATCTTCCGTGCTGGTAACTGTTGGCTCACAGAGCATTTATAATTACAAGATAATGACATTTTAGTCCAATAAATGCGAGATCGTTAAATCTGATATCGGTTAGTCATCAAAAATTTGGCGAATACCATGCAGTTGTATCACATGAGTGTTTTAGCGGCGTCCGCGGTGTGTGCCCTGATGATGAGATCCTGAAGCTTCCATGCAGACTCGACCGCTGAAATGGCCATCACCCGAGCTCACCTGGCTGACGTTCGCTGCCGAGCTCAGGTGAGCAAGCCCCAACCTGTATCCAATGTCTGGAAACAGCTGGAGAAGAGGCTGAGCTACGGGGAGGATGAGGTGACCCGGGATCCTGCAGGCCCAGCAGCTGACGCCCTAAGCTGGAGGGAGGTGTTTGTTCAGTGTTACTATTTCTGCCAGTGCAGAATTGGGAACAAGAAGCTTCCCTTTGTTAAAACACTGATTTTTGTCGAGATATTTTAAAGAGTGTTCATTTGGGGAGAGACGGAGGTAGAGGAGTGTGTCCAGGGTGGACCCGTTCTGTGTGAGAGAAGAGAATCTCAGAGCACAATCTTCCTCCTGGCTCCCTGCTCAGTGGTTGCTGTTTTGATTAGCCTGTCCTGTAGGTATCATTAGGGGGAAAGGATTCAGGCCATAAATATGAAAACAAGCCCGTAATTGACCCTTGGACTGAGTTTGTTTCCAGCAGGTTTTGCTATTGGAAAAGGGCCTCTTTGGAGAGCTCCACGGGAGGAATAAATGTCCCACCCTCTGGGGACAAAGGCCCTTTCCAGGCGCTGGGTTTGGGAGGGAGGGGAGGGGGCAGGAGAGAAGGAAGGGATGAGCTGTGGCGGGGGGAGGGGGGAATGGGGAGGTGTTTTTGCTGTAAACACACCTGGAGAGGGCTCAGCAGTGCCTGTGAGGATGTACCCATCATGCTCGGTACTCCCAGGGTTCTGGAAGGCCCAGCCCTAAAGGCCTCTCTGTGTGTCCTATTCAGTGTCATTAGGGTCCAGTGTAGACACGCCTGGGAGGAGGGTCCACCTGACGGGCCCACTGGAGGTGAGAGATGCAACAGAACACAAAAGAGCGCAGGGGGGCTGCCACGGCTTCTGGTGGCTCTTCTGTCAGGGTCCCCGCTAAGTGGGCCAAGCCCTGGCGGGGTGTCTGGCCTGGAAGTCCTGCTGCACAACCGCAGGTGTCTTCCCTTGTCATTTCCCCATTTCTGGAACTCCCACCGCTGACTGGAAAGAACGCGTGGTGTCGTGACTGCATTAGGACCGTTTCTAACGTAGCTGGACTGGGGCGTGGTGAGCAAAGAAGACAATTCACCCCAAGACTCAGGTGCAGGAAGTCAGGGAGCTCGCCTCCACCCCCTTCCCAGACACTGACCAACCAACCGCACCTTCAGATCTGGGCTGGAGGCTGCTGGGAGATGACTGGTCCTCCAGGGAATCTAGGCCCTGAAGATGGGGCACCTCCCCGAGATGTGCTGGATTCCCAAGGCTGCACAGACCCTCCTCCGACGCCCCCGAAATAGGCTTCTGCTTGGCTGCGCGTCCTCTGTGACCCTGACACGGGCCAGGCATGTCTTCTGTTCCATGGATCGCGGCCTCAATCCTCTACCACTTGTTATCAACCAGGAAAAAAAATAGGGGAAGATGGCTTCTTTAGGGGAAGAAGGGCGCTTCTGTTTTTCTCCCCTATCCAAGCTCTCCTTCCTGTCTTCTCTTGGGATCTTCAGAGTCATCTTTATATGCAAACGTTTCGTTCCACCTCAAAAACGCTGCCCTAATATACTGGCATCTTTGAAAAACACTGGGCTAAACACAGCTGAATCCACTTCTTCCTGGCGAGATTCTTCGAGTCTTTAGTGTGTGCTGTGAACTTCCAAGAGTGAATATGGTGATAGTGCTTCGCCAAAAATTTTTTTTCTATTTTTATAATATTTATTGGTAAATATCATATAAAATGTACAATTTTAACCATTTTTAAATGTACAGGTCAGGGCATTAAATACATTCTCCTGGTTGTACAACCGTCACCACTACCTCCTTCCAGAACTTTTTCATCATCCCAAAATGAAACTCTGTCCCCATTAAACAACCACCCCCATTTCCCCTCCCCGCTCAGCTCCTAACGCCATGGATTCCACCTTCTGTCTGTGAAGTTGCCTACTCTAGGTAGCTCATGTGCGTGGGATCATACGGTTTTTGTCCTTCTGCGTCTGGCTTCTCTCACTTACCATAATGTCTTCAAGGTTCATTCATATTGTGGATGTGTCAGAATTCCCTTCCTTTTTTTAAACCATTTTTAAAACTTGAAGTATAGTTGATTTACATTGTTGTGTTAGCTTCAGGTCTACAGCAAAGTGATTCAATATCTACTATCTATCTACATCTATATCTGTATCTATATCATCTATATCTATAACTATATAGATATATGCTTTTCCATTATAGCTTATTATAAGACTTTGAATATAGTTCCCTGTGCTATCCAGTAGATCCTTGTTGCTTATCTATTTTATATATAGTAGTGAGAACTTCCTTCCTTTTAAAGGATGAATAACATTCCATCGTATGGATAGACCGTGCTTTGTTTATGCATTCATCCGTCATTGGATACTTGTGTTGTTTCCACCTTTTACTATTGTGAATAGCACTGCTGTGAACATGGATGAATAAGTATCTGCTTGAATCCCTGCTCTCAGTTCTTTTGTGTGTATACCCAGAAGTGTTGATAGAATTGCTGGATCGCATGGCAATTCCACGTTTAACTTTCTGAGGAAACACCGAACCGTTTTCCGTAGCAGCTGTGCTATCTCACACTCCCCCCAGAAACACACAAGAATTCCAGTTTCTCCACATTCTTGCCAGCACTTGTTATTTTCCTTTTTTTTTTTTTTTTGCGGTATGCGGGCCTCTCACTGTTGCGGCCTCTCCCGTTGCGGAGCACAGGCTCCGGAAGCGCAGGCTCAGCGGCCGTGGCTCACGGGCCCAGCCGCTCCGCGGCATGCAGGATCTTCCCGGACCGGGGCACGAACCCGTGTCCCCTGCATCGGCAGGCGGACTCTCAACCACTGCGCCACCAGGGAAGCCCTTTCCATTATTTTTGATAATAGCCATCCTGGTGGATGTGAAGAGGTATCGCCTTGTATTCATTTGCATTTCCCTGATGACCAGTGATGTTGAGCATCTTTTCACGTGCTTGTTGGACATTTGTATATCTTCTTTGGAGGAATGTCTATTCATGTCCTTTGCCCATTTTTTGATCGGGCTGTTTGTGGGTTTTTTGTTGTTGTTAAGTTGTAGGAATTCTTTATGTATTTTGGATATTAATTCCTTATCAAATAGAAGATTTGAAAATATGTTCTCCCATTCTGTGAGTTGTCTTTTTACTCTCTTGATAGTAGCCGTTGCTGCACAGAAGTTTGTAATTTTGAAGAAGCACAGTTTATCTTTTCTTTTTGTTGCCTATGTTTGTGGTGTCCTAACCAAGAATCGTTGCCAAACCCAACGTCATCAAGATTTTCCTGTCTGTCTTCTTTTAAGCGTTTTATAGTTTTAGCTCTTCTGGTTAGATCTTTGATCCATCTTGAGTTAATCTTTGTATATCGTATAAGGTAAGGGTCTAACTATATTCTTTTGCATGTAGATGCCCAGTTGTCTCCACATTTGTTGAATGACTGTCCTTTCCTCACTGAATGATCTAAGTGTCCTTCGAAAATCATCTGACCATACATGCAAGGGTTCATTTCTGGGCTGTTTATTCTGTTCAATTGGTCTTTAGTCTGTCCTTGTGCCTTATGCCTGTTCTGATGACTGTAGCTCTGTAGTAAGTTTTGAAGTCAGGAAGTATGAGTGCAACTCTTGTAGTTCTTTTTCAAGGTTGTTTTGGCTAGCCCCCAATTTTTGGATTATCATTCTTCTTTTTTTTTCTGGACCTATTAACATTTCCAGATAAATAATCCATAGAACTAGCTTGGACAACTTTACTTCAAAAGTATTTTTCCCCCAACCATAAAATTAGTTTATAATTTGTCTTCCTAAAGTCTGTAAGAAAACTATTCATCCATTTTCATCCATGTTCAACGTAAGAAAGTAATGGTCAGGCTGCTAAAAAAAATGTCAGTGGATTGCATTTTATTCCTGTCCCTGAAGACGCACTGCTGCATGAGAAATCGAGTATCCTTGTCTTCCTTCTAGGTCTGGTGACTGAATTTTTCTGTGTTTTAGCTGCAGCCTTCCCCATCCGTGAGCCTGGAAGGCAGCCTGTTCGAGATGTTGTGACAATTAATGCAACGGAATCTGTAGAAATGCTTTGAATACTTTGAAAGAAAAGTGTCATGTAAATTCAAGGGAAAGTACTAGCAGAACTCTCGAATCAGGGCAAACATGGATTTCCCCCATCATTTTATGGAATATTGCAGGTGGAACATTCCCTTCTCCAGCAATCCTGAGATTACCTGAAATCTATGACAAACGCGCTTACCCTAACTTCCGTAATGAAGTCGTGTTACGGAAAAATGCCTCTAAGGCAGACCAAACGTGAATTGCTTCAGCTGCTGTCTAGACACTGAAGGTTCCAGGGCAATCTCTGGCTGCAGGACCAGGCCTTGCAGAGTCCCTGTCATTTTTCAAGCCCACTCAGATACATGGCTCCCTCCTGAATGTTTTCATTTTATTTTTTATTAACGTGATACATATACTTTATTTTTAAAAACATATACTTCTATAGGGCTTCTTATGGGAAAAAACCTGTTCCTAAATCACCTTTCCAGTCTCTTCATCCAGAGGCTGATGGTTTTATTTGAAGGTCTAGATACTATGTGCTCTGGATAAAGCAAGGTTGCTACATTACCACACCTCCCTGCACCTCCCGCAATACCCATACGTCCTTCCCATCATCCTCCAGTAAAACTATCTGTTTGCTTAGATCAATAGTCCATTTTTACGTTACTATGACTTTTAAAATATTACTTAGAGTTGAACTGCATGACATAGTAGGATTGCCTTTCTCTTTTTGTGCATTGTTTATTTTCTGGTGTTACGTTTTGGGGAGTGAGGGGAGTGGAGGGGCTCACATTTCCACGTTTCTGTCTCTGATTCAGCCCCAAAGGGCCTGGCACTGTGGCTGGTTCCCATTTTCTTGATACGTTTTCTTCACTTGGCTCTTGTTTTCCTTGCTTTCTTTTTTTTTAAAGATATTTTGTTTGTTTTGTTTTTTGATGTGGACCAATTTTAAAGTCTTTATTGAATTTGTTACAATAGTGCTTCTGTTTTATGTTTTGGTGTTTTGGCCGCGAGGCATACGGGATCTTAGTTCCCAGGCCAGGGATCGAACCCACACCCCCTGCATTGGAAGGCGAAGTCTTAACCACTGGACAGCCGGGGAAGTCACTCCTTGCTTTCTTAGCGTCCTTGTTGGTCCCCCCTTTCTGTCTGGCCTCCTAGTTCTTCTGCTATAGGTTCTTCCAAGATTTAAAAAGTGAACACGATATCAGCGGGTATTAGAAAACCTCACTCTCATTTGGAGGAGACAAACACACGTCCTCTTTCCTACATGACAGCTGCTATAGCCTGACCTTGTTTTCATTCTTTTCCAAATTATTCTTTTAAAAGATTGATCTAAAAAGCATCAGTGGGGAAAAGAATTATGGAAGGACTACTTAAGAAATAGAGGTAGGTTTACATGCAATAATTTTCTTCTATGGGGCCATTGCTGGGGATGGGAGATTTAGGGATATTTAGGGTTTATACACACACACACACACACACACACACACACACACACAATTTATCCTCAACCAGGGGCACTAAGTGAGAAGTTAACACGCAATTTCTATTAACAATAATAAGAATTGTGTGAGTGTGTCCCCATTCACAGCACTGGAGATTTACCCCTTAGGGTCCACATAAATTTGAGGGGTTGACCATGTGAAATGTTCTTTTATGGGCAATAAGGGCACTGAGAAGCAGCTACATGTTTTTCTAAACCTGGCCACCCACCAGTATGTCTGCATAATTCTTCAATTTTTCTTCCTGGAATCCGAAGATAGTGAACACTTTGCTGATAGGGTGTAGTCACTACCTACGGCTCTCCATCTCTCTGCAAAAGCCATGTAACAGCAGTATCTTGTGTTATTAAACCTCGCCCTGGTACCATCATTCCTCCCTTTAGGTTGATTAGCAATCAACCTATTAGCAATCTTCCAGCTAATATAGAGCGGTGAATGCTATCCCTCTATGCCTGTGCTTTGTGCAGTATGCAGAATACTGTTTGAAAGTGGAAGTTCTCACTGTAAAGAAATAGATTCTCTCTCTCTGACACACAGATACACAGACACAGACACACACATACCAGCCAACTGCTCTGTAGAGTGTTGGGCTTCTGGAATTCTTCCCTTTTCCTTGGGTTGTGTAAAGGCAGAGGTTTCTAATACATTTCGAGATACCTTGAAAATGAAAGCATCAGTACACACCATCCACAATGACCCAAATTCCCTACATAATTCAGGGCGATTCTATCCAGAACAGAGCTCACCCAAACGCAGCAATTCACTTTGGCTTCCCAGACTTTGCTTCTCAATATCCAACAGAGAACTATTAACCCACAGATACCATTGTCAATTACACGTGTTTTGATGAGTCTTCTTTCCTGCCTGTCCTGAGTCTCCCTGACCGATCTATCCATCACGTCCTCTGTCTGGCTCACGGTCGACCCTCCCCTCTTGTTTCTGGAGCCGCGAGTGAATTGCGGGTGTCACCACGTCCCTCGGGTGGTGTCACCACGTCCCTCGGGTGGTCTCACCAAGCTCCAAAAGCCCGCGACCACGGGCGAGTTCATATGGGCCCCGAAGCTGCTTCGCGGCCACTGTTTCCCGGTGATGTGACCTTTCAGGCGCAGGGCATCCCTGGCCCTTTGCCCCGCGCTCCCTCTCTCCACAGTCTTTGTGAGGCTTTTGTGCTTTTGCCTAATTTTTCATAAAGACTTCAAGGCCCCAAACGAAATGTGGCTTAAGGCCAATTTCATGTCTTCTATATTATGTGTTGAGTGCAGTTCGATTTGCAAGTTCTACTTTACACAAAGGGAAGAAGGGAAGCGAAATAATGGAGTCGGTTTAGTCTTTCACAGATTAGTGGCATTGCATCCGGTTATTGATTGGGTCAGAGGTGATATTATGTTATTGGTTGTAGACCTGAGGAAGAGGAACCTGGCGGAGGAGGCCGGGACATGCCAGCCACCTCACCCACGCCGCCCGCCACATCGAGCGAGGCGCCCAGAGGCCGGGA
Source organism: Lagenorhynchus albirostris (assembly GCF_949774975.1). Taxonomy (NCBI): domain Eukaryota; kingdom Metazoa; phylum Chordata; class Mammalia; order Artiodactyla; family Delphinidae; genus Lagenorhynchus; species Lagenorhynchus albirostris. The sequence continues at coordinate 3,681,643 of NC_083108.1, read as the reverse complement.
CCTGCACTGCAGAACGTTCCCAGCACGTAGTAGATGTTTCACTCTGATAATAATTTTTGTTCCCACATGCTGTGTGGCCTAGAATCAGAAAGTCTGGCTCTTTGAGTTCTTAAAATAAAACAGACAATCAAAAAGGAGTTAAAATGGAAAATAATAGGCTGTTTCCCTAAGTTTTAGGGGCCGGGCCTTCCAGACGTCCACTGGGGCCTCGCCTCCTACGCCTCGTATGTCTGCCCGGTGAGGTGAGGGGAAGGCTCCAGACCAGGGCCAAGGGGACGCTGGTACCTCCCAACAAGCCCATCAACTCTCTGGAAGGTGGGGCTTTATTTTATTAGCCTCTAAGACGCCCTCAAGCAATTTTTAAAAATTTGTTTCTGAAGTTATTTTTATTAATGTCAGAAGAAAAAGGTTTAAGAGGGTTTACATTAAAAAAAAAATGAATCTTTTCCCAACTTGCATCTACCCTGAGGAGGTGACCTCTGTTAGCAATTTCTTGCGTGACCTAAAGCAGGCTCTTGCCAATTCTGGGTGACCCCCTGTCCCTTAGCGGCCCAGAGACGGCCTCTACTTTCTCCCCGATCCCTTCCTGTGGCATCTGAGGAGAGTCCTGGATTGGAGCAAGTGGTGGGCGCTCTGCAGACCTCATTTTTCGTGAGTCCTCTGCTAAGCAAGTAACAAACAGACAACATTTACCCAAGATTTCCCCTTCCAGGCGCTGTCACTGGAGCATTCTCTCATTTAATTCCCTAAATGAGCTCAACACTAGCTTATGTCCACGTATCAGATGAGAGGACAAAGCCCTCGGTAAGCCTCGCCAGGGAAATGACTTGCCCGTGGTCACATGACCGGGATGGGGCAGCGGCAGCTCATCTGACGCTTATTCCAGGCCCTTGCTCCTGACCCCCGAGCATAAGGCTTCCTTTGCTGAAATCCTCACCATCCTTGGCTATCAAGCTACACATTCTCGGCTCCTGTCTCACCCTTCTAGGAGGGACTGTCACCACAAGGCACGACATCTGAATTCTCCTGCCCAGCACACCTTTGCCTGCACAGGACTGAGGTTCTCATTTCTTCCTCGTGACCTGTGCACATCTATGCGCCTTGGGAAGGAATGATGCCCTGAGCAAGCTGGAGTCTCTCTTCCACACCACAGGGTGCCTTGTGGCCAGGAGTTCAGGGCTGGCTGCAGCGTCCAGGAGCCGGTGATGGACTTGTAAACAGGGAAGAAAGGCAAGTTGTTAGAGGGAGGCCTCATTCCAGGAAGGCCTGGAAACCCAAGCCGGGCAGATGGCCAAGTGGTTAGCCAATCGCAAAGCCCCCAGAATTGAGAGGCACGGGAGCCGGGGAGCAGGGGCCTCAGTGCCACTGCAGGTGGACCGGGGTCGTCCCCATGGCTGCGGAGGGAGCTCCGGCCCGGTTGCCCCCCAAGTGGATCGTTATAACAGCCGGGGAGGGTCTCATGCAGCAAATACTCAGCTGGTCTTACCAGCACCTGTGTGGACTGTGGCTTTGAAGTAATCCTTCTGTGTTGACTGAAAAAGTTCATATTAATGTGACATCTTATATTCATGGTCTACCTCTACATGGAGTTTTAAGACTTAATTGAATTGAAAATCTCAGAAGAAACTGTAGAGTGGGAACCCGGTGACGGGGAAGAGAGCGGGTCAGCGATTCAGCTCCGCACAGGGCCTAGGGCTGCGACCACGTGGGGCAGGGCCATGCTGCTTTCACACCTGCGACACCACGCTGTGAGCCCGGGTTACCCTCTACCTGCGCCACGACAGTACAAACAGAATGAGAAATTCGAACAAGACGCGTGTATCCACTGTTGGAACAGGGGCTGTCCTGGCTGGCTGTCTTTCTGTGAGTGTGCAGGGTTATGGCTTGGTGGGAAGACAGCACGTTTTTATGGACGATGTTGTCTCATTCCCTGCTAGAACTTTTGAAAAAGGAATCTCAATGGTGTCAGCTCCAGAAATCAATTATAGACTAAGTTGTGTTCTTCTGTTTGATTTTCTGTAAGTAGAACAAGGGCCTTTTGGGGGTCTTTTTCAAGGACACCAACTTAGGTAAATACGGGGAATTATAAGTCATTTTTTGAAGAACTTATAGATGCTGCATACAGACAGCTCTTCAGGGATCGATAGACGTAGAGAATTTCCTCTAGTCCTGTGGGAGTATTTAATTTTTGAGCTGGAATTTGGACTATTGTATTATCAGTGTATCATCCCTCCATCCCACCATCCCTCCATCCCTCCCCCCCTCCACCCCTCCCTCTCCCCTTTCCTCTGTCCCTCTCTCCTTCCGTTCATTTGTTTATACTCAAGGATCCACACAGCTACAGGGATAATTATGTGAATGGTAAGCGCCACCAGGGCGAGAGGTGGGCCTGCCGTCATGAGAACCAGAGGCTTCTCTGAGGAAGTGACCACAGCTTAGATTTGAAGGCTCAAAAAGTAAAGAGCAGAATCTTATCAATAGGTTTGCTTTGCTTCCCTGCCCCTCTCTGAACCCCCCCCCCCCATTTGTTTGAGTGCCGTAGTCAGGAGCACTGTCTCCATCCTGGCTGCCCATCTAATGAGAGCAAAGGATGCCCCCGGGAGCTGGGGGGCTCACAGCTCACCGGGGGGCTGCACACAGCTCTGCTCCAGGTGCAGAGAGGGGGAAGGCGACCTCACGGAGAGCCCACCCCCATTCTAGGGGAAGGGGCTTGTGTGTGTGCGTATTTAATTTACTTTTTATGTTCTTGTTTATCTTTCTCCTTTACCGAGATATCTTTTCTACATGTTTCCTTATTTAACTCCCACTCGTGCTTCAAGCCTGAGTTCAGACACCAGCTCCCTCTGGAAGACTTCCAAGGGATGACGTAGACGCGCAGCCCCAGACTTCTGGGGCATTCGGTGTGCATCTCGGAGCCGTGCTGGGAGCAGGGGTCGTGCGTTGGAGAGTCTAGGGGGCTGGAGTTCCTTACAGGTGCGCTGTGAACATTTATGGAATGAATGAAAGAATGAATGATGTTGGCATTAGGAACATGTTTCAGAAGGTAGCAGGGCTTTACTCATAGGGCTGGGACTTAGAGGCTGAGGGTTCAGGAAGAGATGGTCGAGGGACGCCTGACTGGGCAGGTGGGACCAGAGCAGAATCGGGAGGAAGATAAGGAGGTGTATATTCGGGGTCCCTCACTTGCACAGTCTCTTCTAAGTAATGTCTTTATGTGGTTGTAAGATTTGTATTGAACAATATTTTCTATAATTTTCCTTTTTTGTTTTTTGTTTTTTTTTTGCGGTACGCGGGCCTCTCACTGCTGTGGCCTCTCCCGTTGCGGAGCACAGGCTCCGGACGCGCAGGCCCAGCGGCCATGGCTCACGGGCCCAGCCGCTCCGAACCACTGCGCCACCAGGGAAGTCCTGTAATTTTCTTAAAGAAGGTCCCTAAGTAATATAAACGTAAGGCCCCCCAAACCTGCCTCTGCCCCTTGGCTGGGCTATTGAGTTCTTTGGTGATAAAGGTTTAAAGATAAACAGAACATCAAAACATAATCACAGACAACAAACAAAACAATGCCCAAAAATGCAGAACGAGTTTTCTGAGATCTGCTCCCGTGCCAACGTTCCACCTTGTTTTTAGAGTCATTACCGTTTAATCACAGATAATGCCACGTATCAAAACTTAACTCTAAAATGAGATGGACCCAACAGCACAGATGCAAGTTGACATGAAATTCTTAGTTTACAAGGGTTTGTGATTGCAGGAGAGATTTCATACTTAACTGTACTTAAAAGGAAACCGAATGGTAAAGGCCTTTCACCCCGCTGACTCATGTTCTCTTCCCAGCCTCGTCTCCTCCCCACTCCATCCGCTAGTTAAACATTCCTGCCCCCATTTCCAAATAAATCCGATATGAGGTCTGCTTTCCCTCATATGGGGCTGGCCTCCTTTCTTTATAGTGGTGAAAGTCTATCTAAAACAATGACGGGTTTTAATTATCGTATCCAACAATCAATTTTGGGCAAAGATTTCTGACGAAATATCCTCTTATGGGACCCCTGGACCTGTGATCAATTTCTCTCCTTTAGGTAATCTTGAGAGCAGTAAGTAGGAGGCTTTAAATTGATGCTGAGACCTGTGAGGGACATCTTGTTGGATTCTGTATAAATCTGGTAACCCTAAGGCCTGTTTAGCCAACACAGACTCACAAGCACAAAGGAACTAGTTTTTAAAAAATACACACACACATGTATGCACAATATCACTATATATATATTACTTCTGACCATACACGTACTAGGGTTCTTAGAGAAATAAAACTAAATGGAACATATATAAAATAAATCTCTCTCTCTCTCTCTGTGTATATAATATATATAAATCTCTCTCCATATATGTATATACGTACATATATATGTATATAAAATAGCTATATATATATATAGCCCTGTGCTCGGGATGGTGATGGGAATGGCATCTCCGGAAGTCAAGGCAGTGACCGCCAGCATCTCCTGTTGTAGACTTGGCTTCCTGTTAATCGTGAAGACTGCTCGCCGAGATTACAGGCACAGGATACCACGATTAGCTCTTCTCCCCCTTGTGAGTTAGGCGTGGCTTTCATGGAACGTGAGAGGAAGTGTTGGGGGTCACTTTTCGGCAAAGCCTTTAAGAGCTGGTATATTTTCGTTTGCTATGGCTACCATAACCAAGTAACACCATCCAGGTGGCTTGAAACGACAGAAACTTCTTGTCTCAGTTCTGGAGGCTGGAACTCTGAAATCAAGGTGTCAGCAAGGCCACCGTCCCTCTGAAGTCTCTGGCGGAGGAGCCTTTCTTCCCTCTTCCAGCATCTGGAGGCTCCGGGTTACCCTTGCCGTCCCTTGGCTTGTGGCATCATCCCTCCGATCGCTTTCTCCTTCATCACGTGGCCTCCTCCTGTGTCTGTACCTTCTCCTCTTATTATGAGGACCCCGGTCATGTTAGATTTAGGGCTCACCTACTCCAGTATGACTGCATCTGAACTAATTATGTCAGCCACAGCCCTCTTTCCAAATCAGGTCACATCATGAGTTACTAGGCGGTTAGGACTTGTACGTATCTTTTTGAAGGAGACAATTCAACCCATAGCAATGATTGACACGATTCCTTCCCCTTGTCGCCATAACAACCGTCCCCAGCAGCCTGCATCCCTGAGTTAATGAGGAGTAGACCCTCAAATTGGACATGTAGCATAAACATGGAAAGACCTTTGTTTTTTTAAGCAACTGAGAATTTTGGGCTTAGCCGTCCTGTTTGACCAGCAGAAATCTGAAGAATTCGCTTCTATACTTATTTTTTGGCTTATAGCTTTGTATAGTATCTATTAATTCATTGAAGTCTGCTAATTAGCCTCCAACATTCATTCTCTTCCTTCTCCCCACCAAGCTGGCGACTTCCCTGGTGGTCCAGTGGTTAAGAATCTGCGCTTCCACTGCAGGGGGCACAGGTTCCATCCCTGGTCGGGGAACTAGGATCCCGCATGCCTTGCAGTGTGGTCAAAATAGAAAAGAAAATGCTGTTTCCCCACCAAGCTGTAGGTGCACCTCCCGTGGCCCTGTGATTAAGCTCTGGTCAGTGGATGTGAGCAGAAGTAGAATATGAATTTTTACATTTTCTGGGTCACGTCCTTGAAAGGAAAGTGAGTGTCTTTCATTTCCTCTTTCCCAGGGGCTGGGGTGAAAAGTCGGGTTCAACCCAGCAGTTGCAGGCAATACCGTAGGGGCGCAGCCCAAGAAGTGGAGGGTCCTGCCTCCAGAAGGACCCTGGGCAGTAAAGACTGTTCCCTGGCTGGGACCCCCAACCTACCCCTGGATGCTGCTGGAGAGAAACAACAAACGCTTGTCTTTTTCAAGCCATTGTCACCATTGTCACCACGGCTCCTCGTTTCTGCAGCCCGGATGGTGCCCCACCCAACCTGCACTCCAGTGTGAAAACGTGAGGACGGGGTTCCCCTCGAAACCCTCCTCCTCTCAGCCTCTTCACAAAGTTTGCTATTTCTACTGTTATTTTTCATTTTTCTTGTGGTTACTTTTGTGACTTTAAGTACAAACACCCTCAGCCTCTATTTCTTGCTCCGTCTCCGTGACTCCCTTCCACCTAAGATGAAGATGGTTAACACTCCTACCTGTGTTTCCACATCCTGCTTTCCGTCAGCTGCAATTTTACAACTGTTAACATTTACATTATATCCTACGACCACAAACAAGTTTGTTCAGGTGGATTCCCAAAGTTTAAAATGAAAAGGCTGTGTTTATGTGTTATATAAATAGTGCTTGGTAAGGGCCAAGTAGAACATGGGAAACATTTCCTTCTCTGCAGGTCCAGTGGGGGACACCTGGACCATCAAACCAGTGGCAAAATCAGTTGAGTTCTAAAATGATGTCGATTCCCTAAAATCAAGTTAATTCATTCACTCATGCTTATTTTTTAAGTGCCTACTATGGACCAGACATTTTCTAGGCTTTTAAAATATAGCAGTGAATAAAAGAGCCCCAAATCCTTGCCCTGTGAGGCTGACATTCCATCATGGAGAGACAGTGGTTAAACAAGACCCATAAGGTGTTGGTATCAATGCAGACAAGTAAGGCAGAGAAGCAGTGTGTGCGTGTATCGCAAGGTTCCAGAGCATCGCCAAAGAGGACCTCGCCGCGAAGGTGACATGAGTAAAGACCAGAAGGAGATAAAAGAAGAAGCCGTGTGGTGATGTGGGGGGAGGAACATTCCAGAGGGAGAGGGCGAGCTAACTGAGGTGATGACAAGGACCAACCGTGAACTTGCAGCTGGGGAAGGAGGGAATGAGGGCACTTGAGCGATGGTGGTGGCACTGGGGCAATAGGTTTCGGTCCTGGTGGGGTGAAGGGTCTTCAGAGTTGGGGAACTAGAAGGAATGAGCTGGAAAGGCAGGAGGAGGTGGTCCAGGGGGCAGTGCTTGACGTTGAGATCTTGGAGGGGGGGCAGTGTTTGGTGATGCAAGGTCTAGGGGGTGACCCCCCGGAGTAGAGAACACAGTCTTTGGAGGAGACGAGGTCCACAAGCCGAGAGGTCAGGGCGTGGAAAGGTCCTCTGCCAGGATGCAGACATCTCTAAGAAGCATGGCTGGAGTCACGTTAGAGGGAGCTCAGGGAGCGAGGAGCCAAAGTTGTCAAGGAATGATGGCAGCCCGCGGATGACTGCAGCCAAGAGGGGTCGTGGCGGCTTAGTGTGACGGCGTGGGGTTCAGAGCTGGGTGCTCTGGGGAGGCAGGAGGGGAGTGACAAGAAGCCCGGAGGGTGCCCCGCCTCGCTTTCAGGCTGTGCGAGAGAAAGCCCAGCAGGGCTGTGGGCAGAGGTGTTCCTTGGGGGGAGCCGCATGTGGGGCAGCTGAAAGGAGGGGGGCAAAGTCAGTGAGAGGCAGAGGAGACAGGGGACTGACCAGAGACTGAATGCTGGGGTCACAGAGTGGGGGACGACAGAGCCTTCTGGGGATGAGATTTTGGGGACGATGGTCCCCAGTGAGCTGGGAGAGGTCTAGTGCTTGTGGCCAGCAAGGCACCTGGCGGGGTGGAGGCTGGGAACGTCTGGGAGGGATGGACGGAGGGTCTTGCCAGGAGCACGCAGTTTCCAAGGCTGAGATTGTCAGCTCTGGTGTCAGCACTGAAGTCCCAGAGGACCCTGGTTCACCACGTGGTCTCCCAGGCTCTGTCTCTCCAGATGTGCAAAGCAGATAAATGTAGTTATGGACTTCATGGTGCTGCTGTGATGATGGAACCAGAGCAAGAGAGTCAGTTCCGGGGGCTTTGATGGTGCATAACCATCAAAACCTGCACTTTCACTCTGAGGATAGAGCTGATGCTGGTGAGGTCAACATTTTGTTTGCTCTGTATTTTGACCATCGCTTTTTATTTTGTTTGGTTTTTTCTTCAAGTTTATGATGGCTTTTTAAAAAATAATTCAGAGTCGATGTTTTTCTAAATGCCCCGGAAGAACCTGGCTTGTTGGATGAACTGACACGCTGCCTTCTCTCTGGCAGGCGGGGGGGGTCCCACTGTCTGTGGATAGCACACTGTGCTCCCCTGCCCCCTGCCACGCTCACGCAGAGTCACTTTTTCCCGACCATGTTTATGCCAGTTTATGCTTTTTATTATAATCGTGTGATTTAACTAAATATTTTATAAATCTATTCTATATGCATGTGGAAAATAAACGTTGTTTCCGCTAAGTCTAGGTTTACTACTTTGAAAAGAACTGATAACAGCAAGTCGTTAAAAAATATGTTGCTGCCAGACTAGGTGTAAGAAAACGACTGAAAAAAATGACTACATCTAAAGAATATCCCTTTTTCCTTCTTTTCCTCCCTCCCTCTCTCCCTCCTTTCCTTCCCACCTTCCCTTCCTTCCTTCCTTCCGCCCCCTTTCATCTTTCTTATTGTTTCCTTATTTTTATGCTTCTGTACTTTTATCCCCATGGGACTTCAGAAGAGACAGGTGGCAAAGGTCACACGAGCCGATTTTGTCATCTGGACCTGGACCTGTCCGCCTTTGCTCTTTAATCAAGTTCTGAACAATGGTATTCCTTCAGTTATCCTAATGTGGTTAGAATTGGAGCAACAAAAGGTGGACAAAACCACTCTGAAGTCTGGTGGACTTGGGTTCAGATTCCAGCTCCGTCACATGGCGGTTGGCTTAGCATTTCTGAGCCTCAGTGAATCATCTGAAAAGTGGCAGGATAATAATATTTAGCTTTCACGGGGGAAGGGAGAAGGACAACAGTGTTAGCGGAGAAAACCACAGCTTTCAAGGCAGATATCGCATCTGACTCTAGGACCTGCCTGCCTTTGGGTGTGTGATTTTGACAGGAGACTTGTACCACTGGGTCTTCATTTCCTCAAGAGCAAATATTTGGGAGGACGATGGTGTGTATGAAGCACTTCGCATGACGCTTGACGAAGAGCTAGCGCTCGGTAGATGATCACCAAGATCGTACTGACGCTTGGAAAAGGCTAGAAGGACTCGCTGTGGCCGAATGATGGCTAAGTTTTGTTTTTCTTCTTTTAACATATTCCCAAATTTTATGTGGTGAGTAGGCATAACTATTAAGATATCAGGACAAAATACCATCAAATGACGATAATGATCAATAGTGCTTGCCTATTCATCCCCTTCTAGAACTTGCCTTGAACCCTCACTCACTTCTGAAGCCTTTGCCCTCTATACATGAAGTTATAAAGTAATGAGGTATAGGAGAAGCCACGTTGATTTTCGACTTAAAAAAAAAAAGCTAAGTTGGGCACATTTATGAGCTACATGATAGTAGACAGAGCTCCGTAGAATGTTCCTGATACCCACCTGGCCAAACGGTGTTAGGAACACGCTTGGTCCGGACAAGAAGGCACTTCTGTTCATAAGAAAGGCCTCCAGTGAAATGTGCTGGTTTGATAGACCTACCCCCACTCCTGACCACTATTCACATCCACCAGAAGCATCAGCAGGCTCTTTCCAGAGCTATTCGCTTTGTAAATGGGAAGTTATTTCTGTCTAAAAATATGCAAAATACATTAGAAGGGAATTGCAAGACATTAAGGATTCGAAAAACTTACTCTGATGACTTTTAATGGCGAAATATACTATCTTCCGTTGAGCATGAGTTTATTTTGTTAGTAATGCTAATTGTTCAAACAGCCCTAAATGGCTTAAAAAACCTGGCAAACACTTGTCTAATACCTCTAAGCAGATGGACAAATTTCTCATTAAATCTAAATTTATTCTTTATCTCTAACTTCCCTCAGAAAAAGACAAGGATCTCAGCACAATTTGCCTCTGCCGTGAACCCCCCCAACCCCGCCTTACGCCTCCCACTTCTGTGTGTGTTTAGAGCGCCAGTTCTCTAACTCTCCGTGGCCAAGGTCGACTTTATTAATTTTTGAAAATTCCCAATCAGATTAGCAATAGCATTGGTCTAGAACTTTTGCTTCATTATTTTTTAAAATTCAAAACTTAGCCTTTTTATTAATCTCTTCTTTTAAAAAATGTACTAAAATATTAGTAGATAGTTAGATTTATCAATATTATTTTACTGATTTATCAGGTTGCTGTTATTATTTTTTTTTTTTTTTTGCGGTACGCGGGCCTCTCACTGTCGTGGCCTCTCCGGTTGCGGAGCACAGGCTCCGGACGCGCAGGCTCAGCGGCCGTGGCTCACGGGCCCAGCTGCTCCGCGGCATGTGGGATCTTCCCAGACCGGGGCACGAACCCGTGTCCCCTGCATCGACAGGCGGACTCTCAACCACTGCGCCACCAGGGAAGCCCAGGTTGCTGTAATTTTTTATATGCTGCTCCTTCCTTCTGGGCTTACTTTTCTTCTTATTGAAGCACATTCTTTGGTAGGTTTTTTTTGTTTTGTTTTGTTTTTTCCAGTGAGGGTTCTGTGGTTAACAAAATATTAGTTTTTGTAAGTCTGAAAATGCCTCTATTCCACCTTTACTACTCAGTGACAGTTTGTGTAGATACAGAATTTTGGGCTGGTAGCGTCTTTTCTTCAACGGAGATGATATTATATCATTGTGCTCTGGCCTCTTTTGTGTCTGGTTTGAAATTTGCCTGTTCTAGTCAATGTTCTTTATCTTCACTGCTGTGTGTTTAGGTGTAGATTTGTTTATATTTTTTATTACCAGCATCCAGTGTTTGCTTTCTTTTTTTTTCTAGATAATTGAATTTTAGTCAGCACTAAAAAGACATGATCTATCAAGCCATGAAAAGACATTGTCGAATCCTTTTCATTCTTTTTCAATTTTTATTGGAGTCTAGTTGATGTACAATGTTGTGTTAGTGTCTGCTGTGCAGCAGAGTGAATCAGTTATACATATACATGTATCCACCCTTTTAGATTGTTTTCCCATATAGGCCATTGCAGAGTATCGAGACGCGTTCCCTGTGCTCTACAGCAGGTCCTTATTAGTTATCTATTTTATAGAGAGTAGAGTGTATATGTCAGTCCCAATCTCCCAGTTGAATCCTCCACCCTGCCTCCCCCTCCCCTCCCCAATGTTTGCCTTTCCAACCAAGGGCTCCCTGTCTGCCTTCAGCTCTGAAAAGTTCTCAGCTCTTACGCCTTTTGCATAATCCCTTTTCTGTTGTTGTGTCTGTTTTTCCTTCAGCAAGGTTGGAGCCTCTTAATCTGTTTTCCGGATCTTAATTTGTCTTTTACATTCCTTACCATTTGGTCTACCTCTGTTGCATTCTCTCTTTTTTTTAAAAAAAACTTATTTATTTAGGCTGCATTGGGTCTTTGTTGCTGTGTGTGGGTTTTCTCTAGTTGCAGCAACCAGGAGCTACTCTTTGTTGCAGTGTGCGGGCTTCTCATTGCGGTGGCTTCTCTTGTTGCAGAGCATGGGCTCTAGGTGTGCAGGCTTCAGTAGTTGTGGCACACGGGCTCAGTAGTTGTGGTACGTGGGCTTAGTTGCTCCGCGGCACGTGGTATCTTCCCGGACCAGGGCTTGAACCCGTGTCCCCTGCATTGGCAGGCGGACTCCTAACCACTGCGCCACCGGGGAAGCCCTACGTCTGAGGCATTCTTGATAAATTTCTCAGTATCTCTTCCAACTCACTAATGCCCTCTTCATCTGTGTCAGCCTAGAGTCTACTTTGTTGGCTTAGTTTTAATTTTGTGACTTTTTTTTCACTTCCTGGGTTTCTCACTTATCGCTTGTTCATGATCATTTGTTCATGATTCCTACTTGCCTATCTTTATTTCATAATTCCTTGTGCATTGTGGCAGACTGAGTGCTTTAATGGCCCCAATTCTTGGCCTTTTCCTGAAGCAACAGTTCCTCTCTCTACAGAAGCCAAGTCTATTTCCTCATTCCTCTAGTCCAGCTCACTTTGTGACTTGCCTGGGCCCACAGCGTGCAGTGGAAGTGACAGTGATCCCGTTCTTAGAGGCCTTGATGTTTGCACTTGCTTTCTTGCTCCTGTGCCATTGCCATGAGAATATGTCCAGGCCACCCTGCTGTAGGATGAGAGACATGTGGAGTAAAGCTGAATCACTGGTCCCATCAGCTGAGGCTCCACCCTGACGTGGGAGCCGGCCAGCTAAGATCGGCAGAGCACAGGGTTCACCCAGACACGTGAGCAAATGTACACTTACTTTTCATGCTACCGAGATTTTGCATATTTCTGTTATTGTTGTTACATAGCATTATTGTGGCAATAGCTAATGAATCATGCTCTTTTCTTGGAACTTATTCTTTCCTTTACTTCTCTGAACCTTATGCATGTCTATTTTAAAAGTCATTTTGAGATTAATTTTTTTCCATTTCACTGGGTGTGATCTCATATCTTGACTGTGGAATTTGTTCTCTGCATTTCTTAAGTGACATGCATTTTGAAATTTTATTGGTGAGCTTCTTTTTCTCCCTGATTTCTCTGAATTCACCTCCTCTGTCCCTCCAGTCACGATCCAGGTCTTCTCCGGAGGCTCCTCTCCTTTGCTGATGTTGGGGGCACTGCAGATCTAGCCCCTGAGCTAGAAAGTGACTTGGTCCAGGTCTGTCCAGGTGCTTTCTCTGCTTCCTCTCACCCTCACGGCTATGCATCTCCTTGGACATCAGAGAACTTTCATCAGCTCCTGTTGGTGGTTGGGGGACCCCCACCTCAGCTCCAGAAGTGAGGATGGCTTTCCTTCCCTTTCATCCACGGGGGGCTTCGTGTCCTGTTCCTGCACAGGAGCTGGGCTTCTAGTTGCCTCTGCATGTTTCTGGGTGGGAATACCTGCTCCAGATCCACTCATTTCTGTATTTCTTTTTCTTTTCAAAGAGATGTTCACTTATATTTGAGCTTGGCTACACAAGTATATTTAAATATGTTTTGGAGGGCTTCCCTGGTGGTGCAGTGGTTGGGAGTCCGCCTGCCAATGCAGGGGACACGGGTTCGTGCCCCGGTCCGGGAGGATCCCACGTGCCGCGGAGCGGCTGGGCCCGTGAGCCATGGCCGCTGAGCCTGCGTGTCTGGAGCCTGTGCTCCGCAATGGGAGAGGTCACAACGGTGAGAGGCCCACGTACCACAAAAAAAAAATAAATAAAATAAAAAATAAAATAAAATAAATATGTTTTGGAGAGATAGACATGTAGATCAATGGAGCAAAACAGAAAGAGACCCCCTCTCTCCCCACGTACACTCAACTGATTTCTGAAAAAGGTGTAAAAGCAATTCAGTGAAGGAGATACAGCCTTTTCAACAAATGGTACTGGAACAATTAGATAGCCATAGGCAAAAAAAGAAGGAATCTCAACTGAAACCTCACATCTTATACAAAAATAGATGCAAAATGGATCAAGGATTTAAATGTAAAATAAAACTTTTAGAAAAAAAGTAGGAGAAAATCTTTGCAACATGGGGACCACCGAAAGTTCTTAGACTTCATAACAAAAGCACAACTCGTAAAAGAGAAAATGGTTAAATTGGACGTCATGAAAATTAAAACCTTTTGTTGTGTGATAGACCCTAAGAAGATAAAAGACACGATACAGAATTGGAGAACATCCTTGCAAAGTGCATATATCGGCAAGCACTAAATTTCTAGATTATTTTAAAGAACTCTCAACATTCAGTAGTGAAAGCATAAAAATCCAATTAGAAAATGGGCAAAAGGTATAGAGAGACATTTTACCCTGCAGGAGGCAGACAAGCACGCGAAAATATGCTCAACGTCCTTAGCCATTAGGGAAGTGCACGTTAAAATCACAGGGATATATGACACACCCATCAGAATGGCTAAAATAAAAAATAATGACAACACCCAATGCTGACGAAGATGAGGAGAAATGATCACTCATGCTTTGCTGGTGGGCATGCAAAATGGTACAGCCACTTTGGAGAAAGTTTGCCACTTTCTTAAAAAACGAATCAGGCAACTACCATGTGACCCAATAATTTCACTCTTGGGCATTGACCCCCAGAGAAATAAAAATGTATGCTCACATAAAAACCTGCATACAAAAGTTTTATTTGTCATAGTCAAGAACTAGAAACAACCCAGATGTTCTACAATGGTGGCTGGTGAAGCAGCCACGACGTGGAACACTACTCAGCAATAAAAAGGAACAAATTATTCAATTATTGGATGGATCTCAAGGGATTTCTGCTTTGTGAAAAAAGCCACTCCCAAAAGGTCACATACTGTGTGATTCTGTTTATATAGCATCGCTGAAATGATAAAATTGTAAAAATAGAGAACAGATAAGTGGTTCCTAAGGGTTAGTGATGGGCTGGGGACAGAAGGAAACATGTGTGACTGTAACGGGACAACACAGGGATCCTGATGGGGATGGAAAGCTTCTGTATCTTGATTGGATCAATGTCAATATACTAGTTATGATATTTTACTATAGGCTTGTAGGATTTTACCATCAGAGAACTGGGTAAAGGGGACAAGGGATTGCTCTGTGTATTTCTTACAACTGCACATGGATGTATGATTATCTAAAGATAAACAGGTTAATTCCAAATATCTTGTCTATCACTGCTGGGTTTAGAGTTGGATAAAGAGATCCGAGTGTGAGTTCTCAGTGTCGTCTGACCCAAAGCAAACACATGGGTATAATATGATAGTAAATCAAACCATCACCTTTAAAATAAGGTGTAGAGCATGAGTCCCGACCTCTCAGTGAAGAAGAGGAAAATGTTTGGCTTCTTAGTGAATTCCTGTGAAACTGTCTGCTCTCTGCTCAACGCCTTCCACGAAACAATCGTGGAACACAAAAGCCTTTCTAAAGTCTAGAAATATTACTCTATTCGTACCTAAATACAAACAATCCTTCCCATACAACATGTAGAAGTTGTGAAATAAAAAGAAATAAGAATGAAAGAGTGAACCCCTATGATGGCTTTTCTTTATGGAACCCAAGCTTTTTGAAGGTGGGATTCTACTCTCCAAATGGGCACAGACTGTGCCGAGTGCTCTCAAAAAATGTCTTTTTTTCCCCCTTAAACAATGGTTTTGGATTGGTGTATTATTCATCTGTGTTTCTCCCTGTGAGTTTCAGTGCACCAACAAAAATCACCCTTCCTTGTTTTCCTCCCTTTCTATTTTTAACACAAAGAAGACTGTATTTTATAAAGAATCCAAGAAGGCTGTGAGGCATGTTTCTTCTTCCCTTTAATTCCGGGGCTCAGCCGCTACCCCTCTCCAGCGCCATTTCCCATCACAACTCGAATTTAAATATTCTAATCAATTTATTTTAGACACTCCTCTGGCTCCCTTGTGCCATCGCAGCAAACCTTTCCAGTTTTTTCCTTCTTGCTCCTTTTCTTCTCCTCTCCCCCCTCCATCCTCTTCCTCTTTCTCGCCCCTCCCCCCCCTTTTCCTGGGAGACGGAGATTTCTTTGTGCTTGGGGTGACTGATTGAATTTTACCTGAGCTAAATTATAGTTGCACATTCTAGTAATTGCAGAGGGCCACACAGAGAAACAAAGCATTGACTGCTGTTGTAGTGGGATTTCCCAGATGTATAATTTCAAATTGATATGAAAAAAAGCCTTGCAATGCATTAATAATAGCATAAAATGTAACTCTGTCGGCCAGGGGTGAGTGGAGGCTTTATTTTCTTAGCTACAAAACAAGCCATAGACCTCAGGTGCCCAGCATTTATTGTTGGAATGGGTTTTCTATTGCATACCTCCTGAAACACAAAATAAGAAAAGGTTTATGCTGACTCCTGGCACCATTCACAGTGCTCTGCACCACATACCCAGAAAGCACACGCCCAGCTTTAAAGCACCACCTTGTTGTTATGTTTCCCCTTTTTATCGAGTCCTTCAAAAGGCAGAAGGTGCTTCTGTAATTTAAAAGCACCCATCCACATCTCGGGGAAGAAGCAGGTCATAAAGGCTATTTCTTTTCTATGGTGTCATTATTCTTTTCCTAGCGTCTGACAAGTATCACTCTTGTGATGTCAAAAAGAAAGAAAGAAAGAAAGAAAGAAAGAGAGAGAGAGAGAGAGAGGGAGGGAGGGAGGGAGGGAGGGAGGGAGGGAGAGAGAGAGAGAGAAAGAAAGAAAGAGAAAGAAGAAAGAAAGAAAGAAAGAAAGAAAGAAAGGAAGGAAGAAAGGAAGGAAGGAAGAAAGAAAGAAAATCTTAGGAAAGCCATATAGTTTCCTTAACGTTGAAGGCACTGGGCCATAGCGCCTTACTTTATCTGAGAACCTTGTGTGTGTACACATGTGTACGTGCCTGGCCATATCCACACAGGGCAAAGAGAAGCAAACTTGTGCTTTTGCATCAAATGCAAGTTACAGAGATGTTGAAATCATGCACAATGTGCTCCACCCAAACTCAAAGGGTATTTAAATACGGCCGGAGGACGAATTTCCACATCTTCACCAACACACAGACTGCTTTACCTATGCAGACAGAGGTCACCTGGGGTGTCCACACAGTAGGCCGTCAGCTGAAGCCAACAGCTGGTTCAGATAGCCATAGTTCAGTTGTTCCACAAGTGTCATTGCTTCTGCTCTTCCCAAAAGCTGGGGTGTGGCTTGATTTTCTCTTTTTGGCAGTGGATGACCTTGAGACACCCTGAGACTGGGGCTCTGAGAAAGGGCAGAGGCTGGACCCTCCCTCTCCTCCACGGCTCAATCCAGGGGTCAGACCCACCGTGTGGTTCGCTTCCGCCGCGAGGGTGCTGGTGGGTTTGCAGGCTGCTCATCACCATGGCAACCGTGGGGCTCCCCTCCTCACCCTGGTCACCCTGCCCTCAACTGGGGCATGGAAAGATGCAGCAGGGGGCCCAAGGGCACTTCTCTGCTTGCCCATTGAGAGCCCTTGGCCAAGGAGTGGCCCTGTGTTCTTCCCATGTCCAAGGAAAGGCGGCGTGGGCGTTTATTTCTATAAAGCTTCACAGCCGTAAGCATGGAGCTGAGCTTTCTTTGTGGATAAAGTATGGTAGCACATGCGCGGGAGCCCCTTGGACACGTGGTGTGCCTTCTGGGTGTGTAAGGGCTCGGCACGTGGAACCAGCCATCTCGGGGAGGAAGGCTCCTTCCTGTCCTGTAACCTCGGCTGGGATGGAAGCCCGCCTCCCGGGCTTGTTGGAAGCTGAGCCCGAGCGCCACCTCCTCAGAGCGGTCTCCCCTCCGTCCCCCGTGGGCTGCTCCTTGCTCATTCTCCCCTTGGTTCCCGTTGCCCCATCTGAACTCGAATCTCTCAGGGCAGAGTGAGGACCACGTCTGCCGAAGCCCAGCACTGAGCAGACTCTGGTGGGCAGCCCACCCTTAACGCATATGCAGAATCCTCTGTAAACTGTACAAACACACCTGCTGGCTCCCAGCATCGCTCTTGTATGCTGCCACATGTCATGGAGGGAGTTCATGGGGAAGAGACGTGGAGTTTGGGTGTCCATGCACTTATTCGAATCCTTACTCTCCCTTGGAATATCTGTGTATCATCGGGTGCGTGATTCAGCCTTTCTAACTCCGTTTCTTTCTTTAGATTCTACTTACAGAGCTGCTGAGGGATGAAATGATATATATGAGGTCATTAGTGGTTAGTGGCCACTCAACAAACATCAGTTCCCTCCCCATCTGAGTCCGTGCACGTGGATGCTGTTGGAACCCTGTTGTACAAGAGAGAATGACCAGATCTTTGTCAGTGCTTTTGGGAGGGTGTTTGCTCTCACGCCTTGAAATCGGGAGAGTAGAATCTCCACGGGCCAGAGACTGAATGTGTTTCCCCCCAAAATTCGTAAGTTGAAACCTAACCCCCCAAGGTGATGTACTAGGAAGTGGTGCCTTTGGCAGGTGATAGATCATGAGGGTGGAGCCCTCATGAATGGGATTCACGCCCTTTTATAAAAGAGACCCACAGAGCTGCCTTGCCCCTGCTGCCATGTGAGGACACAGTGAGAAGTCAGCCATCTAAAACCTGGAGGAAGACTGTGATCAGAGCCCAGCCATGCTGGCCTCCTGACCTTACGTCCAGCCTCCAGAACTGTGAGCAGTAAATGTTCGTTGTTTATAAGCTACCTGTTTGTGAGGTTTTGTTACCGCGGCACGAACGGCCTGGGATGCCATGTCACGTCCTCAGGACCCACTCTTCACTACTGAAGTGGCTCAAAGATCAAAACAAAACTTGCGTAAATGTTACCCATACTTTCCTGATCATGCAGGCTGGGGATCCAAATAGGGCAACCACAGCCCTATCCTACCAGATGGGGGAGACCAGCAGTTCTCAAATGGTCCGAGGGCCCTCGATGGTCCTCAGGAGACTTTTAGAGGATCCATGAGGTTCAAGTTCTTTTAACAGTACTGAGATGTTATTCTTTCTCTTACAAGTGTATTGCAGAGGTTGCATGACATGTGATATTGCAAGAGACCCCATCCAGAAGGAGATGAAAAGCCAGCTGCTTTCTCTTAAGCCAGGCTTTAAATGATTTGCAAAACTCTTCTCATTAATTTTTTTATTTTGGAAAAAATAGTTATTTTTTAGTAAAGATGGTAATGTGTAATGAGTTTTCTATTGTTATTTTTAAATGAATTAATACATAACGTATTTCTCTGTTCTAATTTCTAATACGATAAATATCAATAGTTATAACCGGGGCTTCCCTGGTGATGCAGTGGTTAAGAATCCGCCTGCCAATGCAGGGGACATGGGTTCGAGCCCTGGTCCTGGAAGATCCCACATGTCACGGAGCAACTAAGCCCGTGCGCCACAACTACTGAGCCTGTGCTCTAGAGCCCACGAGCCACAACTACTGAGCCCATGTGCCACAACTACTGAAGCCCATGCACCTAGAGCCCGTGCTCTGCAACAAGAGAAGCCACCGCAATGAGAAGCCCGCGCACCGCAAAGAAGAGTAGACCCTGCTCGCTGCAACTAGAGAAAGCCCACACACAGCAATGGAGACCCAATGCAGAAAGAAAGAAAGAGAGAGAGAGAGAGAGAGAGAGAGAGAGAGAGAGAGAGAGAGAGAGAGAGAGAGAAAGAAAGAAAGAAAGAAAAAAGAAAGAAAGAAAAAAGAAAGAAAGAAGGAAAGAAGGAAAGAAGGAAAGAAGGAAAGAAAGAAAGAGAAAGAAAGAAAGAGTCATAACCCACATAGACTAACGTTATCTGGGACGCTCCATAGGGAGGGGTAAAGGAGTCCTAAGAAGGAAAAGTTGGAGACCTGAGGTTGTAGAAGATTCGAGCCCTGATTACTGCATGGGCTGTCTCCTCTCTTGTCCCCACTTGCTGAGGGGACATCTCTGTCACCATGGACGCTCCTGATGCTTGCACCAAGGTTACCCAAGTCCAAGGCCCAGGGAACTGAAGAATTCTCTGAAGGCCACCCCTCTGCAGGCCAGACCCCACCTGTGCCCTGGGCCGCCTTCACTGGGGACATGGCCCTCAGGGTGAGAATTCTGTCTCTGCATCTTCAGGGAGAGACGCGGCCTGTGTGGCTGACTTCCAGGCGACGTCCTGGCTCTCCCCCAGCTAAGGTTCTGCTCAGCCCCCATCCCCGTGCCCGCAAGGAGGAGGCCTCACAGCCCACATTCCTATTGAAGAATCACTGCAGAGCTCAGGTGTAGGCCCACGGTCCACGTGAGGGACGGCCGCCCAGCTCTAGCTGGGATGGCTCCTACTGTCCTCGTGTCCCTGGATCTGTTGACCTTGGACCACATGCCCACAACCTCCTGCCTTTATCCAGGATGCGTATTTCTGGGAGGTCACTCTGCATCTCCCCTGGGTGATACCCAGCCATGCTGCAGAGACATTGATCAAGCCGGAGTCCTGCCACGTAGCGTTTGCTGTGAGCACGTGTGTGGGCCCCTCCTGTGACCCTGTTTCCCATCCACTCTGCTTTCTCGGTGCTGAAGGCAGTGAGGGTCTAGCTCTGAAGGCACCAGACTCTCTCCTGCAGGGGCGCATCGAGGTGGGCTCTTAAGCAATGAGTTTACACCTTTCCAAGTTGTGAAGGAGCAAACATGTGTCCCAACTTTATGATTTTGGTGCTATTTTATTCTCCTCTGGGCTAATCCTCTTTCCTTAAGACCTTCCAAGAAAATATGCATTACCTACCATTTACACTGAATACAAATTTAAGATTTTGTTTTGCATTTTAAAAATTTCTTTAATTATAGAATGAGATGAGAGACTCTTCTATCCTCTTAAAACATGGATTTTTTTCAAGCAGGCATATAATTTGGGGGGTAGAGGGATGCCTTTTTGTTATTTCACTATAATTTGTAGGAAATTCTCTATATACAGCTGGCTGGCCGGGAGCAATACAATTTTATTATTATTGCCCTTCACCCCCAAATAAAAAGAGGACAGAATCCGAGGATAAAAAGGCAGAGCTTCATTTTGTGTGGAGGGGCTGCAAAGTCAGCATTTCTTTAGGAGATGCGCACCCCCCACTTGAAGCTATCAAACTAGAAACGGCCACTTAAAATCTCCCCTCCTCAAGCCACCGCGTCTCACTTCCGTGGAACTGTCGCGCTGGCGGGGGCCGGTCGCCCAGGCTGACCCACGAGCCCCTTCCAGTGTCCAGTTTCTGCGATTCTAAGCCCGAGTTCATTATCTAGGAAAACACATTAAAAATAATGGCGAGTAAAGCACGTCAACACTGCTCACAAATTATAACAGTCGGAAGCAGTTGGGATTAGATAAAATATATATTTATTTTATGGAACAAACATGCAGACAATGCAATTTTGTTTAACGGTAACCGTATTATCCAGTGACTCAGTAATGGAATTCAAAACTTTATTATTGAATATTACGTTCCAGGTTGCATAATGGAAGTGATGTAATTCCTCAGTTGTCTTCAGAACTGTTTCCCTTCACTCGTAATCATTCATTCTGGCGATTTTAGAGGGCTGCTGAGCAGCGAGGGTAGGCACTAAAGGTGGGCATTAGGAAGTTGCACTAAAGGGAAGATGGGTCTTCCCGACTGGCCATGTGACAATGCGACAGCCTCACTCCCTCAGCGGGGCCGGCCCAGCCTGGGAGCTGGTGGATGATGGGGGAGGGCCAGCGTTGCCACCTTCAACCTGACAGTTTCCTGAGAGGCTTCCTGGTGCAGGAATAATTAGAGCTGGGAGGCTAAGTCAGACCATGTCTGCCTCACTTAAGAGATCCAGCTGCAAGTTACAGGACGTCTGGGTGCAGCCGGGCTCCAGGTTTGGATCCAGAGTCGTTTCATCTTGAATCATGCCGTTCCTGCCTTTTGTCATCATGCATCACAGCGAAGGGCTTGTGTCCTTTTTGAAGAATGAGGAAAACTTTCCCTTCCTCTCCTTGCCTCCCTGTCTTATGGCCAGAATCATGCTTCACGCCCATGGCTGGCCAAATCCATCACTCAGCTTGGGCCAATTAACATTCACGCCTGGGAGTGGGAATAAGGGTCCACTGTCCGACAGTGGATCCAGTTCTGCTAGGAAGGAAGAGAGATGAGGTCTACGGCTGACCAGCTTCTAGAGAGGAGAATGAGACCGACGTACCTAATGCTGGGTGTGACGGCACTGGGGCAAGTGTGAAACAGACGACTGGGCATCCGGGCAGTGAAGAGTGTTCATCAGGAAATCACAAGAGGGCTTCCTTGGTGGAGCAGTGGTTGAGAGTCCACCTGCCGATGCAGGGGACGCGGGTTCGAGCCCTGGTCCGGGAAGATCCCATGTGCCGCGGAGCAACTAGGCCCGTGAGTCACAACTACTGAGCCTGTGCATCCGGAGCCTGTGCTCCGCAACAAGAGAGGCCACGATAGTGAGAGGCCCGCGCACTGCGATGAAGAGCGGCCCCCACTTGCTGCAACTAGAGAAAGCCCTCGCACAGAGACGGAGACCCAACACAGCCATAAATAAATAAAACTAAAAAAAAAAAAAAAGAAATCACAAGAGGCTTTCTTTCCATTCTCGTTTCAAGACCATTTTGTTGATCGTTTATTTAACGGGGTCCTGAAGCTGTGGCGTCTACTTTTCCTTGTGAGGCTCCTCGTCTTCCCTGCTCTGTGGAAGTCGGAATCCAGAGGAAGCTTGGCCGCGAGGGAGCGTTTGGTGCTGCCAGGAGAGAGAAACAGACTACAAACGGCCACCCTGTAATTAAGAAAACAGCTTCTCTTTGTCCTTCAGATGTCCGAGTTGGGATGAGGTGGAAGCCCGTCTGTTACCTCTGTGGGGTCTTCATGCCACAAGCCCGGGTGAACCAGCTTTGGTAGATGCAGCATCTTTAGATGCGTTTTGTACTGAGCGCACGAAGTTCCCCAAACGTCTAGATCTGCCTTTGTCCCCGCCATTCAGAACAGCCTTCGTTTCTCGCTAATTCACGCACTGTATCACGGACACGAGGCTCCCTCGAGAGCTGCCTTTTACTGTAAATAGTCTAGCACTGATGTGTCCCCGTGACCGTCGGCTGTAACGACGGTCCCTGGGATGTCATAAGCCAAAGTGGCTTCTGTGAACAGTTAAAACACAAACATACAGAGCTTGTACCTTTCTTTCTCAGTGAGGTGATAGTGAAAATTCCTACGGTAAAAGGTTTGGGAAGCACCGTAAGGCTGGAAAAACTTGTTAACTAGGATGTGCTTGGTTAGATAGATTTCTAAAATGAATACGGCTGAGTCACTCCCCATGGGGCAGATGGAGGTACTGCCCTGCTGAAAGGCAGTTGGTTGAGGCCCTGTTTAATCCTTTGGACCACAGAAAGTTGAACTGTGTCTGTGGACTATCTCTTTAAGAAGGGAGAAAGCAGAAAAAGGAAGGGAAAAAGCTTATTCTGTGGGAAAAAGTTGCATCCTAACTCTTTGTCGGTTGAGTTCGCTAAATCTTTACATAAAGAGTTGATCTGGGACAGTAATTGAACGTAATTACATTGGGCTTTAATAATTAGCACAAGACAACCTAAGTGTCCATCAACGGATGAATGGATAAAGAAGATGTGGCACATATATACAATGGAATATTACTCAGCCATAAAAAGAAATGAAATTGAGTTATTTGTAGTGAGGTGGATGGACCTAGAGTCTGTCATACAGAGTGAAGTAAGTCAGAAAGAGAAAAACAAATACCGTATACTAACACATATATATGGAATCTAAGAAAAAGAAAAAAGTCATGAAGAACCTAGGGGTAAGACGGGAATAAAGACACCGACCTACTAGAGAATGGACTTGAGGATATGCGGAGGGGGAAGGTTAAGCTGTGACAAAGCGAGAGAGTGGCATGGACATATATACGCTACCAAATGTAAAATAGCTAGTGGGAAGCAGCCGCATAGCACAGGGAGATCAGCTCGGTGCTTTGTGACCGCCTAGAGGGGCGGGATAGGGAGGGTGGGAGGGAGGGAGACGCAAGAGGGAAGAGATATGGGAACATATGTATATGTATAACTGATTCACTTTGTTATAAAGCAGAAAGTAAAACACCATTGTAAAGCAATTATACTCCAATAAAGGTGTTAAAAATAAATAAATAATTAGCACAAGAGGAAAGGTCCATGATGAAATGTTCCCAACATTCAGATTAATTACACTGAATACTTAAATTCTTGTAGAAATCGTTTCTGTTTCCAGACATGGGACGTTACTCTTCATGATTTTTACGGCTCAGAGCTCCAGGCATTGTAACACACATTCTGAAAGCCCGGCTTTCCTGGGGAAGCGGCTGGGTGGGCTGCCCTCGCCCTTGGGATCCATCTCCCGTGTCATAGGTCTCCTGTACGCACACCTGTGGGTCACAGTGGCTGCCTCCTTCCGCCCCCTCCATGTCCACACAGCTCGTTTTCTCTTTTTTTCCCCAACAGTGCAGCACGATGATGGGAAATCTCAGAGAGAGTGGGAAAGTGAGAGGCAGGTGGACCCTCAAGTCCATAAAAAAGCTAACAGCCTCCCTTCAATAATTATATCTCTATAAAAAATAATAAAGGAGATACAGGGCCCACATTTTATGGCCTTTACGCTAACGTGCTGCTGAAACTGACTTGGAAGATGTAACGCGGAAGAGGGTTGCGCGTTTCTGGGAAACGTGATCTTGCCTGTTCCATTCAACCCGTCCCTACTGTAGCCAGCTTTCCGTGCGGTGGACAGTCTGGGCCATGGTTCCTCGTGGCCCCTCTGTCTCCCAATCTGTATTCTGCTCAGATCCCTATTGAACCCTTCAGGCTTTGGAATTTCCTGAGTGTTGCCGCAGTGCTGCTAAATTAACTTCTCCAATGGTAAATAGCTGCAAATATGTCCCTTATGGGCCCCTCAGGGCTCCTCCTCAGTGGAAGGGAGAAAATATTCTTGGGTGGGGATTGCGTGGAAAGAACAAAAGCTGATCCCCTCAGTAGGATTCTTTACTTTCAGATTTAACTCTTTCCGCTAAGACCCTAGTTGCATGCTTCTCATTTTTCTAATTGTGCAAAGGAAAGGAGGAGCGTTCCTCTGGTTGTTAGAATGACAGAGTGGCTAGCATTCGTCTGGTATTACTCTGTACGTATAGTGCCATGCGCTTCCTCCCCAGCTTCATAATGAGCTGTGGCCGGCAAGGTATTGAGGCAAGGGAGGGATGACCTGATCCAATTTCATGTTTATTCCACAGCCAATGTCTTCCCTATTGCTAATGAAAGAGTCTCCCGGGACTGGCATAGCCGAGGCTGGCGGCTCAGTAATATCATACTTTTGGCTTGAATTCCATTTAAATCCACATTCTTGTAGGGTTTGTAGCCACATTTAAAACGGATCCAAGTCTTTTAAAAAATGCCTCCAAACATCTACTTAAATAGTTGAAAATGATCACGTTGACAGCGTTGGCAGCCGTTTTCTTCCTTTCTGTGTGTATAATTTTCTGCAGGCTGGCTCATCCGCCCCCTTTGTGAGAGCAAAGCAGCAGTCCCCGGAGAGAGCACCCTCACCTGCAGGGTGTGCCTGATAGGAGCCAGGCCTGTCACGCACCGAGCCTCTTTGGAGATCGGAACTGATTGGGCCAGGGAAAAACACAGTGCCTTGAAAACCAAACGATCCCCCCTGACACCTCTGATTTAACAAGCGAAGGTTTACGAATAAAAAATAGAAATGCTTCCCCAAAGCAGTGGGGAATGCTTGAAGATCCTAAGGGCTCCCACTCCCACCGCGGGCTCCCGTGCGATCCCACCAGGATGACTGCTCTCAGGCAGTGTGAAGTGGGATACGCAGGAAACACACATACAGAGCTCTCGATACCAGAGCAGGGGATCAGTTGTTGCCGTGATATACATATTCATAACCTGGCAGCTCTAGGAGCCTGGGTAGGCATAAGGGACTGGTGAGAAAAAAAGCTGATTTATGATGATCTCAAAAACATGGTCTCCAAAGATGTATTCTGCAGCTCTGAGACCTCAGGTTTAAGCTCTATTAATTTTACAGAGCTGTCTGGGATTACCCATCTGTTTAAAGGTTAACTGTCTTCACACTTATGAAATGGGTATTTCTGTTTTGGTTCTTACTTTGTTCCCGTTAATGATTTATAAAATACAAAATGCAAAGCCAGTGAAATAGCTTTAAATCTTCAGTACGAAACACCTACCTGACCAAATTTTTGAGAGACACAAAGCATTATTTCAAGTTCTTTGCAGTGACAACCTGGAAATTCTGCCACTTTACATGTCTCATTTTGAACAGAGTGAAAGGGAAACATCAACCATGCAAAATCATGCATTTTAGAAAGGAAAATCCATTTGGATGAATATCATAGAGTATATATGTTTGGGTGTTGGGAGTTTCTTCTTAGATTGCTCTTCTAGTATCTTTTCTACATAGAATACTACCCAAATACATGCCTTTCAGTATCTGAACACGATTATGTTCTTATGTGCAGTTCTGTTAACATTTCCGGGATTTTATTTCCTTATATAAAAGAGCACATCATTTTTCTCTCTTGAGAGTTTTGGAAGTATGAGAGCTTTGCTCTGCAAACCTGCTTTGGAACATTCCATGTTGAAAATTCTGTGACCTCACACCATTTCTTAGTCAATTGGTTAGCTTTTTGTTCTGTGGTTAATAGGATCAGCTCAGGAAGGTAATGACTCGGATTTCATTATCTACGAAGCACTCTGTTGATGTGGAGTGAGAGCCTGACACCTCAAAGGCCCTGCAGCTTCCCCACACACACGTGTGCCCCGTGATGGTGCAAGGGGTCCCAGTGTGCTGGCCTAGAGGTGCAGCTGCCCGCCGGTCCACCTGTCCTAAGTCTTTGGGTTGGGCTGCTAAGCTTCTACCAGACACTTGCTAGGATTAGGGTTACCATGGTTACCCAAGAGCAGCCCCATGGGGTGGACTAAACTCAAACGCTGTTCTCCAATCCAAACTTTTTTGATTGCATAATCCGATCAGTAAAAGTTTTTTGGGCATTTCTCTTTCTACACACATTTTATGATTTCATAAAGTAATATGCATATTAATATTTTAAATGCAGTATAAAGCATGCATAAAATAGAAATCAAAGCGATCTTACATGGGTGAAGTCGAATATTTTTAAGTTACGTATTCTTCATATCATTTATTAATTGTACAGAAATACTTTTGCTTTCATCTTGTAGAGGTTTGCATTCACGCTCTTGATGTTTGGCTGTAGAACATGGTATGGATTACCACGGCTTTCTACCATCATTAACTAATATTTCAAAGCACAACATGAACTGAAGGTAGGGTGGTCCTTAATAGTGGGGATTGGTCAAGTTTCCATTATCTGTGTTTTGTGATTTGGCGGCACAAGGAAGGGTCACTCCTGTTTCCCTGTAGCTAGTCTTCGCTAGTCCGTCCTATCTATCTTCAAGTCCCATATTTTGCGTACATACCTTTCTTAAACCACCTGCCCATTTTGTGAGTGCAAATTTGGTTAAAACTAAGCAATACAATCTGAAGTCCACTTAGCTAGTCGCAGGTAAACTGTACCATGTGATAATTGCCCAACTTACCCTATGGTTTCCCCACGGATGATCTCGTTGGGGTGTGTACATTCCACTCAGTGATCACCGTTTCAAACAGGGAACAAAGCACTCAAGCATAATTTCAGTGTCAGCAGAAAGTGTCACTGATTACAGAGCACACGTACTGGAGTCAGAAGCCCAGGGTGAAGAACTGTCTCCACCATGTACTGTCCCAGAGACCTTGAGCAAGTTCTGTCGCGTCTCTGTAGCTGAGTTTCCTCATCCGTAGCGTGGGGGCAGTAATAGTATTTCTCTCATAAGGTTTATGAGGAATAAATGAGTTGAAGCATCTAAAGCAGTGTCTGTCAGGCAGGGTGTGTTATAAAGTGCTAGCGATTTATACCATTGTCATCATTATTCCTATGATCTTATTACCAGTCAATATTATTTATTGAACTTGAATCTAAGTGATTGTGGCGAATAAGAAAGATTAAGACATGAGCCATAGGTGTTTGATCGCAAAAGTCAGGACTTGGTTAGAATTTCATTTGGGGGTTCTGGGCACAACCAGAAATAGTTTCAAGCTAATTACACAAGCGACAGGCTGGCTGCAATGGTCATCTGCTTCCCCTCCTGCCCTTGGTCTGCGCCCACGCCCTCCACGTAACTACCCTAATGTAGATGTCACAATTCAGCACAATGAAGAGTGTCCCGCAACTTGCCCATGTTAAATTTGTTTTTTGTATTGACGTATAGTTGATTTACAATGTCGTGTTAGTTTCAAGTGTACAGCAATGTGATTCAGTTGTATATCAGTTATATATATATATATGTTCTTTTTCAGATTCTTTTTCCTTGTAGATGATAACAAGATATTGTGTATAGTTCCCTGTGCTGTATAGCAGGTCCTTGTTGGTTTTCTATTTTATATATAGTAGTGTGTATATGTTAAACCCAAACCCCTAATTTATACACCCTCCCCCCAATCCCC
The DNA here is from genome assembly GCF_949774975.1 of Lagenorhynchus albirostris. NCBI lineage: Eukaryota > Metazoa > Chordata > Mammalia > Artiodactyla > Delphinidae > Lagenorhynchus > Lagenorhynchus albirostris. The sequence goes on along the minus strand of NC_083108.1, from coordinate 3,653,795 downwards.
TCTGGTAACCTTAAGTCTGATTTCTATATCTGTGAGTCTTTTTCTGTTTTGTAAATAAGTTCATTTGAATCATTGTTTTCGATTCCACCTATAAGCGATATCATATGATATTTGTCTTTCTCTCTCTGGGTTACTTTGCTCAGTATGACAATCTCTAGGTCCATCCATGTCACTGCAAATGGCATTATTTCATTCTTTTTTGTGGCTGAGTAATGTTCCATTGTATATATGCACCACATCTTCTTATCTATTCATCTATCGATGGACATTTAAGTTGCTTCCATGTCTTGGCTATTGTAAGTAGTGCTGCTATGAACATTTGGGTGCGTGTATCTTTTTCAATTAGTTTTCTCCAGATACATCCATGGTAAATATTATACTCAAGATTTGGTTGTACTCCCCATATACCTCCTTGATGTTCTAACCTTCATTTTTTCATCCTTAAATCTCAGTAAGAAGATGCTAATATTTTTTTTAAAAAAGACCTAAGAGGTAGGGTAAGTTTTGACTAACTGTGCTGACAATCTAAAATGCTCTTCTGACTTAACTTGCTAGTTTCCCTGTGGCTTAGCCGTGACGCCGGTTTTAGGTGCAGGAATCAATCACACCCGCCCTAAGAATTCAGACTTCTCGAGACAACGGAGGCCGATGATTACTTTGTGTCTATCTCTGTATTTCTCCCTCATTCTCTTCTTTAAGACTCGCCTCTGCAAATGTTCTCCAGCTGTTGAGAAATTGTTTTTCATCTGGAGCCAGCAATTGTTTTTAAGAGATTGATTCAAATGCAAAAGGAGCCCCAGGGACGAGTATTTGCATTTAAACAATAATTATTAGATGCTGAAACTGTGGCTCCATGAGGCAAGAATTTCTAATTATCCTCTATTACGTGGACCCCAACTTTGTCCCAGCTCTCTGGGGTCCATGCAAGCTGCGGGGCACAGCGTCCGTGCACGCATCAGAAAAGACACGCGTGGTACGTCTGCTCCAGTGGCCACAGGGCCCGGGGCCTCTGGATGCCCCTGAGTTGACCCCAAATTTGTTTTGGTTCATTCAAGACCCCGAGGACAGACATCCGCCTCAAAGCACGAATGGTACCATAACCTCTGGTGTCCCTTTGCCTCTAATGGAACTGGGCTCGGGGAGCCGCATCCTGGGGCTGCTTCCCCTTGGCTGAAATGGGCATAGCAGTGGTCCCGGGGCTCAGTTTCAATGGCCCCATCTGATGACCTTTCTGGTGACACCGTGGCACAGGCAAGAGGCCTGTGTGAGTTTTTAGCGGTCAAAACTATCACACAAAAGGGGCCAAGTTTGAAGGTTGGTTGTTTCAGTAATACAGTAGGACATTGCTATTAATTCGAATCCCCGAAAAATAAGATATAAATAAATATTATAATAGCTACATAAATAAAAAACATTACACACGAACATAAAATAAAAAGAATAGTAAAGAGGTTATACATCATGAGCTTTGTAAATGGTAAAGACAGAGCAGCATGAGTGGTTTCCTTCTCCCTCTTTTTTTTTTTTTTTTTCTGTACGCGGTCCTCTCACTGTTGTGGCCTCTCCCGTTGCGGAGCACAGGCTCCGGACGCGCAGGCTCAGCGGCCATGGCTCACGGGCCCAGCCGCTCCGCGGCACGTGGGATCTTCCCGGACCGGGGCACGAACCCGCGTCCCCTGCATTTGCAGGCGGACTCCCAACCACTGCGCCACCAGGGAAGCCCTCTCCCTCTTTTTTTAATGGATCTTCCTGAGATCTGGCCTTCCGGGTTCCCGCGGAGCCGGAAGATGACAGGTGCAGATTTCCCCTGAACGAGAGGTCGCGGTCGCAGGGTCCGGCACAGAGAAGAAAGCAATGTCGCATACAGTTTTGTTCCACGTTGCCCAATAAACAGTCTCCAGGAAGAGCTGAATCAATCCTGCCGTTGATGATGGGCAGAAGCAGATTAGGGACCACTGGAGAGGCTGCCGCTCTCATTTTGTCTTTTGAGTGAAGGAAACCAGAGTCAGAAGCGGGAAGTGGGTGAAGGGAAGGGTCCGATGAGGTCCTGAGGTCGGGGAAGGTGGCTGGGAAAGTTGGGCCTGGTCACCAGCCGAACCAGGGCTCTGTTGTCCGTGTCCTTCCGGTTCCTTCTGGGCTCCCACCTGCCCCGCAGCTCCTCACGCATAGAAATCTGTCCCCCGAACACTGCCTGTGTCAAGACGCTATTTCCTATTCAGCCATCTGGGATCCAGTTGGGAGCCATATTTGTTTTACAGAATGGTTGGGATGAGGGAGTCACAGACTGTGGCCAGAGGGTCTAAGCTATCAATCAAAGAATCAAAAGAGGGTGGTCCTTATTCCCAGTTCACTCTGATCTCTACTTTGGGGTCTGAAAATGCACTTGGGGTTTGTTTTGGAAGTGTACCACCTTACACTTTGTACCCTGATGGTATGATCAGCCCAAGTTTTTGCCAGAGCTCACCTCCCCGTAGGACTCGGTGTAATGAGGTGATGCAGGACATGTGCCCACGGGGCTGCGGTCTGCACGGAACCGGGGCAGTGCCTGGGCTTCATCATGTCAATAAAGGGACTCCAGGAAACTTGGTGCCAAGAAGCCGAAATGCAAAGTATCTGCTGATAATTCAAAGTGGACAACTCGGTACATATTTATAACCGAATAAACCATTTAAATTCACGTCCTATGTGATCCTGCTTTTGCTTTTCTCCTCCCAGACCCTTCATAATCTCAGTTTTATTGTACCTGGTCAAACATTTAAAAATTCTCATCAAAAAGGTATTTAAGAAAATAGTGTAAATGTCTCTAATCGTGAACCTGCTTGAGAAAAGGTAAAAAATAGTGAGAGTAAAGGGTCACCAAAGAGAAAACAGGAGTGCCTGGCTTGAGTCCAGCATCAATGCAGACTCTGCTCTCCTAGAATTCCAACCCCAAGGCAAATGATTGTTGCCTGGAAGAGAAGAATATTCCTAGGAAAGAAACGCCTTCTTCTTTAATTTGCCTCAAGGTCAAGTGTCTCTGTCCCTCCCTCATTGTAAAGAGGTTTGAAATTCAGGGACTAAAGAGTCCTGGAAATGATGAAAGGGAAAGAATAAGCCACTTACCAAAAATATACACTCTTTTGTAAGAGCTAAGTTGACATTAGCAAAGGACAAAATATTGCCTAAGCAAGAAAATCAGAACTGAGACCAATTGTTTTATCCCACTGGCGGGAAATTACAATCGTTTCCGTTTTTAAAACACGTGTATGTGAGGAATGCATTGATAGGACTTGCCACAAAGGTTGCTTATGATTTTTCAGAGGGCAGGTCTCGGCCAAGTAATCATTACAAAAGATTTATAATTCGGTCTTCACTGACGCGGTATCTGTCACATTGCAATCGCTCCTGTGATCACTTATTACGACACCCAGCAAAAGGGCCCCTAATAAACCAGCATCAAGACAGGTTGGGCAGCTCTTCCAGAAGCACGTTCCAAAAAACCAAATGGGAAGGATTTGCTTTTCCTTCCCAATCTCCCCACCTGGCCCCTGGCTTTGCACTGCTCCCCCCTTTCCCGGCTGGCAGGACTTGGAACTCCTGAGAAGTAGCATCTGCTACATTCCAGCGCTCAAAATTCTTCTGCAACCCTTAAAATATTTTCATTTGCTTTTAAAATAAGAGAACTCTAAAAAAAAATGGCCCAGTTCCCTTTTAAAGTTTTTTACAAGTAGGAGAGGTGCTAAGATTGTCAAAGTCTTTTTAACCCAATCCTGGAAAACATGGAGGGATTTTTTTTTTTTTTTAACCTTCAGAGAGTGAGTCAGTGGAGGATTTGTATACAGCTGTTTCCATTTTTGAAAAAAATATAAGGTGAGATTATGGTCAGTTTTTTTTCCCTTCTTGTTTATGTTTTTCTTGATTTTTTTCTGCAGTAAGCATACGTGTTTATAATAAGGAACACAAGATTTTTTTTTCAATCTAGCAAAAAAGTGCTGCAAGTGTTAGCTATGATGGGTGGGGTACTCCACCCATGATGTCTTTTAAGAGGACCCCAGACAAACGTGCCTGTTAAGGAGATTCCAGGCAGGAGACGGCAGATCCAGTTCCAGACCCTCCTTGGAAATGATGGGCTGGGAGCGTCAAGTACCTGCTTGAGTCCTCTATGTCTGAGATGCCTTGGGTGGTGCCCAAGATTCCTTGTCTGAAACAGGAACATCATAATAAAGGGACTAATGTGTCCTCTTAGCGCTGGTGACTTACAGGAACTAGTGGTGGGCTTTTGAAGGTGGGCATGACCACACAGAGGCTCACACTCAGGGAGAGCCCCTCTCACTGGCTGAAGAGGCTTTTTCTGTAGAAAATTTAAACAGAGACTAGAGTCGAGAGAGCAGTGAACCCCTGCTCCAACACCATCGACTCCTAACCAGCCTCTTACTGTATTTAAAAACAAGTCTCAGACATTATAGCATTTCATCCATAAATACTTCAGCATTTTTCTCCAAGGACTCTTACAAATAGCAACAATAGGGCTTCCCTGGTGGCGCAGTGGTTGAGAGTCCGCCCGCTGATGCAGGGGACACGGGTTCGTGCCCCGGTCCGGGAGGATCCCACATGCCGCAGAGCAGCTGGGCCCGTGAGCCATGGCCGCTGACCCTGCGCGTCCGGAGCCTGTGCTCCGCAACGGGAGAGGCCACAACAGTGAGAGGCCCGCGTACCAATAAATAAATAAATAAATAGATAGATAGATAGCAACAACAACAGAAACAAGCACCATGCCATGATCACGTCTCAAACTTAATAATTTCCTAACGTCATCACGTATCCAGCCATATGGTCTCTGGGATTGTTTTGTGTGAACCTCACTGTTGTTTTTTCCAAATCTGAGTCTAAATGAGGGCCATGCATTGGATTTGCTTCATATGCCTCTTAAGGGTCTTAATCTACAGGTTTACCCTCCCCGTTTCCTGGTCATTCACTTGTTGCAGAAGTGGACCATTTGTCCTATGGAATTTCCTACCTTCTGAATTTTGCTGATTGTATCCCTTTGGGTTGTTTAACATGTTCTTCTATCCCTGTGTTTCCTATAAACTAGTAGTTAGATCTAGAGGGCTTTCAAAAAAATTCTTCTTTCAGGAATAATTCAGAGTCCTCTGATACTGGTTTAAAAAAAAATCTAGACTTGTGAAAACTTTGAAACGATTTTAAAATGGTCCACGGCTGATTACTTCAAACATGAAACTTTCATGTATCTTTATAATGCTCAAAAAATGGGGACAGTATTATTTTGGTGAGCTACTCTTCTACCGGGCAGTAGATTCCTCCTTGAAGATTTTCCCTCTTACTTTCCAAATGCCAGGATAAATCCAGAGGCCAAAGAAGTCTCTAATAAACTAGTATAGACTTTGTGGAAGTTCCTGACAGGCTTTTTGCAGAATTTCAGAGGAGGGGACAAATGTCCTGCTTTGCTCTGGGAGGGTCAGGACTTCCACTGCTTTTCTCACTAACAAAGGAGGAGACTGGCTGTGCAGGTTCCAATGAAAGGATGTGATCAACGTTGAAATAGGGAAGATTTGGACAGTGTGGACACAGTTTGTGTACATTTTAGAAAATGATGAATTAGTTGGGTGTGGTTGTTAAGGTGCCCAATACCTGTCAAATCAGTTTTGACCCCAAAGGGCAGAGACAGCCAGCTCCACCCAACGTCACTCCCACCATCCACAGTCCCCGGTTTGCCACTTCACTGGCCACAGGCCTGGTGACGCGATGCAGTTAATGGATATGGAAATCGCTATTCCACTGGCAAGTTTGAGATGGCATGACCCAGCTGCGTGGCCACCAGAGGTATCTGTCTCTGCGCCTTGACTGCCCTGGAAAAACTCTTCTGATTAGACCACAGGACTTTCGATGGCAAATCATTTCCATCCATATGCATTGGGGTTGTTGCTATGCACACGCTTTCCAGTTGGGCACGAGGGCCGGTGAGGCCCCCAGCAGCCAACTCTAAAATGCCACGCTTTCTAAGCCCCTGAAAGAAGGAAAGGAGGTTATTAAAGCATAAGCTCTTTGGCACCAAGACAACAGGACCATTTGAAATGAAGTCTCTCCAGAGAAGGGAGCCTCGGTTCATGGGCATTGTTGCCAAGACGGTGCTCCCCGAGCTGGGAGCTGGGCGAAGCTTCTGAGTGTTGGGCTGTGAACAGAGTGTACCAAGTTGCCATTTGAGTTTATTTTCAGTTGTTTTTCGCGTTGGGGGTGAACTGTGAAGGACTTGGGCAACCCACGCCCCCATGCAGGGACCCTTCAGCAGATCTCCCGTCTTGCATGGAAGCAGGTGGTGAAATGCCAGAGCCAGTGTCCAGAGACTTTTGTCACTACGGTGGATCCCGCACCTAACGCTGGCTGACTCAGGCTGCATCCCGACCAGGACCCCTTCTCATCTCAGGAGCCGCTTGCGTGCTGGTGGGAAATGGTCCAATAGATCCAGAAGTCGGGGGTGTGGCGAGGAATATCTTCTCCTCCAGGACTCTCTACCGTCTGGGCCAGTGATTTGCTTTTCCTCCACAGGCAATGCTCCTAGCGCTTAAAACTACTTTAATGAATCTTTTCTGGGGGAAGGAGATGTTTTGCAAGTGTGACAGGCACTCATGAGATAGATAATGGATTGATAGTGAGCGTGTAAGGGAGCCCAGCGTGCCGGTCGCGGGCGAGGCGGGAGTGTGGGAAGCATAATTCGGGTAAGATCCAGCCCTCCAGGACAAAAAATGAAAGAGGCATTTAATTGGAACACTCGGCAATCACAAAACCAAGACAGAGGTTAAATTGTTTTGAGCAAGAGAAATTAATACATTAAAGGTTACATTTCCAACTGTGAGGCAGTGAGCTGGGCTCTTCCGTGGTGTCAGAATTACATAAGGCAGGAGAAATGGCTCTGAAATGATCGTGGAATCATTAACAAAAGGCAAGGCAGAGTAAGACACTTCCCAGCAGGAGGGTGCAAAGAAGAATAAAGACATGGAGAGAGCTCATTAAGAATGAATTGCAGACCATAAACATTTGAAACCACTAAGTGTGGAGTTCTATCTGTTATCTAATGACTCAGAAATTATAAAACTAGCAATGACTTTCAGAAAAGGAGTTGACTTTGCAGGAGGTTGTTTGCCATTACACATGCAGAAAGGTTTTTTTTTTTTTTTTTTTAAGTGGGGAAGAAAACTCTCATCTTTGTAAATCAGCACGATTTAAGCAACTTCAGCTATCCTCTGACAGATTTTTCTTCTGTATAATTACACATTGTCTCAGATTTAGTTATAAGGATATTGAAATGAACGTGCTAGGCCGGGGAGGGGAAGCCATGGGCGGTGGGGGAGTCGGGAGAGACAGAAGTCCACACCTTGCCATCTAACTGCAAATTGACTCATCGCTTTGTCTTCAGGAAGATCTAGAAAGCTTCATGGAGAAAGCCCTGCCACTAAACCCTCCAGAGTGGACTCAGGCTTTGTTGTGATGGAGGGAGATTCCATTCGTATGCTGTTAATTGCATGGTTTGCTAGACAGTCGGGCTCAATGAAAAGAGATAATCCATCTTTGGTTTTGCGCTCTCATCCCCCGTGCACACCCTCCTCTCGGTGAGAAAAAGGGACACCTGGAATTGAATGATTTAAAACTCCATACTCTTTAATCTTTCAGAATATTGGGTGCTGTACTTCCCAATGCCCTTTACTAGGTGATGTACCCACGGTAAACATGGTAGAGAAGCATCAGGCCATATGACTGGGCATTGCACCCAGTCCTCGAAAGTGCTTCTTGGGAAAATAGATGAAGCTCCAGTAATGGGTAGTCCTTCCGGAAAGAGCAGAGTTCAGAGCAGCTGGGGGTCCTTGGAGCAGAGGACGGAATGCTCCTAATGGCTTTTAGAAGCCAAGGGTTTCACTGGGCAGTGTGACGTCCAGTGGGCTCTATTACTCAGAGGGGAGGCGTGTTTGTAGACAGCTCATGGTGATAACTAGCACCGTTTCATCCTTCAAGTGTCCCCGAAGAAATGCAGAAGTTGACGAAGCCCGTCTGACCCTTTCTAAATGCCTCCTGGGCAGTCGCTGTTTATCTTTCATGGCAGAGCAGGGCGACGCCAGGCTTCTCGCCTTTCCTGAGCAACCAACTCGAGGGAACAGGATTAAAGTGAACCACGAATCATTTGAATAACTATTATTACTAAGAAAAATTCACAAGTGTGGCTGTGCATCACAAGAATACGTTACCAAAGGACATTGAGAGGGTTCCTTGGGGAAGCTCCTCGCCTGTCTTCCAACCTTATGATTCTAAGATGAAACGTCCTCGTAGCTTATGAAGAAAGGAAACTCCATCCTGTTCCTACTCGATGTTAGCGTCCGTGGTCAGCCGCGTCCTGTTGAGACAGGGGGTCTCTTCTGTTGACTGGTGGTCCTGCATCCAGTGGGCTTCTAAGTGGAGGTTCCAGGTAGCACACTCAATACGCTCAGTGATTACTGTGGTACAGGAAGATTTTACATATATAATATAGACAGATAATATATATGTTATGTATATAGTTTTTCTTTTTTCTTTTAAGAAGAAAGAAAGGAAGTTTTAGGAGCATCACCACTCAGGTTGATGTTCACGTCTCCTCTTTCTGGTGTGTCAGCTGATCCATCATGTGTCTCTCACAGTCTGCGCAGTGGGTCTAGGGCGGGATGGAGCTCTACAAATCAGCAAATGGGCAAATCAGTGGTGACATTTAGAGCCCTACAGTTCACACGTGGCCAGCTAAGAGGCTTTCCGAGTCATATTTTCTGGTCTTAACCAGGGCGACTCTCCCAAAACAAGATTCTCACAAAGAAACTGCGGATTGAAGGTAACGCTGACAATGTAAGAACAAGGTGACAAGAAATCCCTCACCTTGACATTTCAATCCTTCTTGGGAGCGATGCTCTGCCGCGATCAAGGGCTAATGTGACAAAAAGCTGACCAGAATCCCAAAATGATAGAGAGTAGGAGTGGGAACACGTATGTATTCACAACCACTACCCTTAAGAATGAAGGTTGTCCTAAATACTAATTACATACAGTATACCTTTGGGAAGGATCATCTTTCAATGATGATGACAAATATAACCAAAAGCAGGTTATACATGAAAAAGAACCTGGATTTTGAGCTGTTCCTTAAATTGTATCACAGTGGCTTAAATGGGCAGTTCTCAAACTTTCTGGTCCCAAGACCTCTTTATCCTCTTAAAATTTATTGGCAAACTCCGAGAGCTTTTGTTTATGTGAGATATATCTACTGGTATTTACCATATTAGAAATTAAAACTGAGAAAATTAGAAATATTTCTTTATTAATTCATTTGAACACGACATCAATAAACACATGCTGTTTATTTTATGTTTACATAAATAAAATATTTTGGATAAAACAGCTATATTTTCCAACACAAAAAATTTGTGAAAAGAGTGGCATTATTCATATAATACATGTCTGGATTTTCTTATTTGCTTCTGCATTTGATCTATTGTGATACGTTGTTTTTGTTGAAAGATGTGCAGAAGACCCTTCCTCATGCAAATATGTAGTTGAAAAAGGGAGAAATATTTTAGTAGACTTTCAGATAACTGTAGATATTTTTTGATACTACACCAAAACTCCACAAGTGGTTGTTTCTTAAGAGTTAATAGTGATTTAGAATCTGAAACATACCGATGAATTTTTATACCCTGTAATATTAAAGCCCATTAGTCTCTCTTGCACATGGAATAATTTTTTTTTATCTGTGCATAATTTTGTAACATTTTGCATTGGTTTGAAATTATTGGTCTGCTGAGCTCTGCAGATCTTGACACCTTTCATTACATACAATCAAAATGTCTTTGTTAATATCACCCAATCTCGACAGCAAAGCCTTTGAAGTTTTGGGGAAGCTGTCAAGCTCGTGGTGATAGACAGTGTTTTTCAAAATTCTTATCTTCACTGAAAAGATTGAATTTTATCCTTGGTAGCAAATACTGTTAGTCTCTTTCCCCTATAGTTACAGGCTTACTTTGTTTCTGAGAAAACTCTGCCAGCTACCCACATGCGAGTAACCATAGTTTGTCTCTCAGTCATTCTTTCGAGGAAAAGTGGTGTTTTGTGGAAAAAGCTCCGACAGTCCCACAAATGCTTTTCCTGCAGATCAACACCTTCCTTTGATGCGCTGCTCACATGGTTTATGTGCAATTTCTGTTTCCTCATCACACATGTTTGAGGATCTAGATTTAATAAGATAATAATTCTTGCCACCTTATCAAGGAAGTGAAACTGGCTTTTTTTTAGTAAGGTGGGCGTGTGGCAGTAAAAAATATAATGACTCCTGATAAGGTTGTGTGTAAGACGTTCACCGTTTTGTTTACTATTAATTTCATGCCATCAAAGCAAATGTCAACACACTGGAAAAGGCAAAGAACAACCATAATTAGGATGAAAGTAATTTTGACCTCATGGATTGAATGTCCAAGTCTTGGGGTCCCTAACTGACAATGAACCGTACTTTGATAAACACTGGTTTACGGCAAGATTTTCAAAGTTAGTGAGGCATATTCAATCACATTGCTTAATGTAAAAAAATTTCAGAAAAAAAAAATCAATTACTTTCAAATTTGAGGTATAATAAATAAAATAATTAAAAATATTGTTTATGTAGTCTTATTTTAATTCTTATTTCTTGTAGATCACAATGGAAGCAGTATTAGTGTAGTGGCACAGGTCTATAATTTATAAATAAATAATTATACTTACATGGGGTCTGTGAGTGCAGATTTTTAAAGGTATATATATTTTCCTGGTAAACGTTCATAAGAAAATAACTTGGACCCCGCAGATCTGAGCCATGAAGGGAGTCTATATATGACCCTCCTGGGAGCCTCTAGGAACATCCTGCTTCTAGGTGAAGGGAGGGTTTGGGATTAGTGAGGGTGGAATAGGACGCTCCCTAGGGAAGGGCACTAACTGGGCTCCTTGGAGAGCAGCACCACGCTGGGAATAGAGCGTGTGACTGTGGCTTCCGCCTTGCGTCCCTCAGGCTGGAAACCTGGGCACTCCCCTCCCTCCCTCCCTCCACATCAGCTGTTTACAAAGTCCTGGATCCCCCACTCTGCGCCCTTCCACCCCTCCTGTCTCCTCTATCCCGGGTCAGACCCTCCTCCAACCGCCCTCCTGCTTCCCCGCAGCTGCACGCCTGTGTCCTTGTGCACGGCACCAGTGCGGACTCCCCAGCACTGGACATTCATCTCGCCTGTAAGAGTCTTTGATGTTCCTGTGAACTTCAGGGTAGATTCCAGATCCCTAGCTCAGCACCCACACCCGTGACTTGGCCACCGCCTTCCTTCTTGGCCTGCTCTGTCCAATATGGCAGCTGCTAGCCACATGTGGCTTTATAATTTTAAAGTTAAATACATATCAATTAAGTCAAATTAAAAATCAGCCCCTCAGTCACACTAGCCACCTTTTAAGTGCCCAATAGCCACATTTGGCTAGCGGCAACCACGTTGGACAGCAAGATTATAGATCATTTCTATGGTCTATAATTCTATTATAGAATTATGATTCTATAATAGAAAGTTCTATCGGGCAGTGCTGCAATATTACATTTTCTAACTAGTGGCTGTTGATTTTACATCTCTCACTCTAAAATAAAAGACTTTCATCCCAATGCCTTGATATAGAAAAATAATAATGATATTAATGTTAACAAGGCATAACCACTCTAACAGTCAGAAAACTACACAAGGGCACCATTGGCAGAGTGTATGTAAGACACCATCATAGCGAGAGGGAGGGCTCATCCCGGGACCAGGCTGCTAGCACTTCTGTTCTGTCCAACGAGGGTCAACTGTCTGGACGGGGCAGCCGAATGGGGGGAAGGGGTAGGCCTGCCACTCTCAGTGGTGCTGTCATGGAGACAGGACCGCTCATTAGCTGGGCTTGAAGTAAGAGTAAGGACCATCTTCGTGTCTATTCTGCTGCTGCCTCTGTGTGTAGCTGCAGCCAGAACGGGCATTTAAGGGCCTTTTGGGGGAAATATTTGATGGCAGTTTGTAGGGCCTGTCACCACTGATGGACTGTCTTTTCCTTGGAAGCGATACAACATTTCCTTTTCAGTTGAGTTGCCCCATCCTCAGTGGGCTTTAGCCCACCTCTGCCAGCACGTCCACCGCTGTCATGATGATGCCAAGGTGGTGGACTGTGTGCCCTGGGACCTCGTTATTCATGACCTTGCATTTAGATTTAAACACAGCCATAAGCTACCGCGTATAAAGTTTGCCCAGAGGCTGATTGTGAAGTCCAGGGTTCGCGGGTGGATGACCCACAGCAGGAAGCCATGGCTTCAAAGGCCTCTCCCTTGGTCTAGAACTTCTTCCTACGCCCACGCCAGACACTGAATGTCTGGCCAAAATGTGCACTGGCTTTTTGGTTCCGTTTTCCAGTTCCTTGGATCGGAAGGCATCGTTTGACTGCATCCTGCCAAGGTAGTAGAAGTCGGGGACAGCTTTCAAGTCTTCCACGCCAGCAAAGACTCGGTGGTGAGGAGGCTTCCCTGGATCTGAATTAACCGCGACCCAGGTTTTCAGGATGATTAATAACCTGCCGCACGGCGCTCCTGCGGAATGTGACTCACGGTCTCCAGGAGGATGCTCTGGTTGGGGGTAAGGTGTCTCGGGGTTAGGAGCACAGCCTGGTGCCAACTCTGGACCGTAGGATGCCGGAGATTGGAGAGATATCAAAGGTCATTGACTCCAATATCTACTTTTGTCGACAATGAAGGAACCCTGGCTAAGTGGAGGGACTTCCCCACGGGGAGAGCGCCAGGTTCTCTCGACTTCCGGTGTTGTGCTCTCCACGTGGAACTCGCTGCTTTGACATTAAATCCAGGGATGTTGGTTGTGGTTGTTGGGGATGTTCAGTTAACGTGTGTCTCCCCAGCTGAGCTGCTTCATGACGAGAGAGACCTTCTCCTGTTTTCGTTTTGTTTTTTGTAGTCTCAAGAAATTTAAGCTTTAGGGAAGATGAAACTAACATATGAAATCCATAAAGGGTAATCATATACTAGGCCGTGTGTCAAGTAGAATGGGAATTCAGAGAAAGGAGACATTGGTATGGTCTCAGATAATTGAAAAAATCTTCATAGAATTGGAGTTTTCTCTTAGCAAGTAGAAGAAAGAGGGAAAATATTCTGGGTGAGGGGATGCCTGCACCGCAACTTGAGGAGGGGATGGGAAGTCGGCTTGCGGGGTTGGAAGAAGGATGCGCCTGGGGAGGTTGTGGGCAACGCGGTTGGAAGGATGGGGTGGGCCCAGTTCTTAGATGTCATGAAACCCCCCCTGAGGCATCTGTGCCATTTCAGTAGGTTCAGGGGAACTTTGGCGCTGGAAAGAGAGGCTGGTGGCCTTTTGCAAGGTGGATGGGACACGGGGCAGGGGACAAGGAATAGGTCAGGGTGTTCTGTAGAGAGGATTCCTCTGTGGTGAGTGAGGCTGAGAATGTGGAGCCTGTAGGCCCCAGACTTGAGTCCAAATTCCAGCTCCTTCCCTTCCTGGTGATGGGACCTTGCCCAGGGTACATTCTCCCACCTGACCTTGGTTTACTCCTCCGTAAAATGGGGATGATCTCATTGCTTCCAAGGACTGATGAAGGACTAGATGTAATAAAATACATGAAATGCTTAGTTTGGCGTCTTATGCATGGAAAACACTCAGTCAATGGTGGCTGTATTAGTGTCCTGTTTCTGTCGTAAGAAATGATCGAAAACAGGGTGACTTAAAACAACAGAAATCTGTGGTCTCATGGTTCTGGAGGCCAGGATTCTGAAATCAAGGCGTTCCGTTCACAGGCTTGGTTCCTTCTGGAAGTCGAATCTGTTCCGCCCTCCTCCCAGCCCCTGCTGGTGGTCGGCAAGCCTGGGCCTTCCTTTCCTTGCAACTGCGTCCCTCCAATCCCTGCCTCTGTGGTCACATGGCCAGCTTCCCTCTGTGTGCCTCTGTGTTCTCACCTCCTAAGGACACCAGTGACTGCATTTAGAGCTCACCTTCTCCAATATGATCGCATCCTAAGTTAATCACCTCTGCAGAGACACTGTTTCCAAATAAGGTCACATTCACAGGTTTGGGGACGAGGCCTCTGGAGCTGGGCTGCCTGGGCTCAGGTCAGGGCTGCATCCCTTGCTAAGTCTGTGCCCTGGATGAATTACTTTCCCAGCTGTGCTCTGTAACAGGGGTAACAGAAGCTCCTCCGCAGAAATTATTGTGAGGACGAGCGAGTGAATACAGGTGGCACCCTGGTCCTGGGGCCGGGCATCGGGCAGCTTGCTAGTAGGCGCTGCATCGTCGATGCAGTCATGGTTACCACCCTTAGTCCTATGCACCGTGCCCCTGCACGGTGTGGGCATAAAGACCCTTGACATTGCGATTCAGGGCCCCAAGAGGCCCCTCAAGGTGGGACTTGAGAGACGGCAGTTTCCTGCAAAAGGTAAGAGTTCAGGAAGAGCCCCTGTGACGCGGGGCCCTGGTGGAGGGGCTGAGAGGGGTGGAGCAGCTGGAGGGTGAGGACCGGCGGTGAGTCCAGGAGCGGCGGCCGGGCACCAAGGGTGATGCCGAGGGCACCTGAGGCCCGTCAGGATGCAGAGTCACCTGAACCTGGGGCGCCTTTGTGCTCGTCTCTGCAGGATTTCTGTCTGTTCTCAAAGGGCGGTGCAGCATGTGGTGATTTCTTGCGTTTCTCTGAGACCACGGGGCCGTCCTGGCGAGCGGCAGCTCCTCGGCCGCTTGGCAGTGCCGTCCCCCAGGGAATCTGCAGCTCGGATCTCCCCAGAGGCCGAGGGTGTGGGTCTGGGGAGAGGGACTGCCCAGGATGGCACTGTTTCAGCTGTGGCGACAGGTCCCCAGATCGTGCCGTGAGAAGGGGACTGCAAGGCAGGTGGCATTTCCTGGGAAGAGAGAGACTTCCCATGGCCATGTCCCCATGTCCTGTCTGGTGTGAGCATAGAAATGTGACAAGGGGATGAACGCGGCTACACTGGGAACAGAGCCTTGGTGACATCCTACCCCCATTATTTCCTGGGTGTTGGAGAACAGTGCTCATGAGTGAGAGTGTGTGAGTGTAGGTGTGTGGGAGCATGTGAGAATAAGTGTGAGTGTGTGTGAGAATAAGTATGAATGTGTGAGTGTATGTGACTGCACGCATGGGTATTTGGTGCAGGGAGGTGGGACAGGGTGACGGTCGTAGTCGTCGTCGGAGGGACGCACAAAGCCTCACTCCTCCCGCACAAGCAAACCCTCTGCAGGGTGCATCTCCCTGGATGCAGGCCAGCGTCAGGAAAACTGCTCACAGAGGGGGAGGAAGCTGACGCTTGCCTGGAGAGGGAAGCCTTCCTGAGCCTTCTCTCCACCTGCAGTGTCCATGCATGTGGCGCTCCAGCCAGGAGGGCAAACTTGCCAGCAGTTTCAGTGACTCCGGGCCACCAGGAAATGTATAGAACGGCTCAGAACGAGTGGGAAAAATACCCCAGAGCAACCAAACACCAGCACACTGTCCTGGAACAGAGAGGGGGGAAAAGGTCCTGAAAAAAACCCACTCCTAACTCGCATGCAACAGACAAAACAAAACTAGGCGGGGGAATTTCAACGTGGGAGAAACAAGAAGAGAACGGCAGAGATACAAGAGAATGGAGAGGCGAAGATTTCCCTTGCTGCCAATGGATGGCGCAGGACGGGATGCTCGCCAGGGGGTGGGATGCTCCCTGAGGGTCCACGGGCCGTTGGCCACCTGGGCATCCTCAGACGTGCAGGCTGCTGGTGGCCGGGAGGAGTTTGAACAGCACAGTAGATAAGAACCAAGATTACCAATTCACCGTGCACCAAATAAAATTCCTCCCGCACAGGTGTATAAATACACCCGTGTTTATGTATAGCCACCCACGTTCTGTACGGCTGCCCATATATGAACATGCATGGCAGACACAATGCCCTAGTGAGGCGGAGAGGAAGGATATAACAATTCCAGCAGCTGGACCCAAGGTAACATGAGTAAAGGGTAATTTACCCTTCATTTAAAATCCGAAGGCATCTTTTTATTGGGAGCTCTTAGCTCTTTTCTGGCCATTTGGAAGAAAAGAAAAGAAATGCTTTGGGATTTGGAAGGAAAATTTCACAACCGGTATATCTTGACTTTCTTTTCCCACAACCAAGACATCCTTTGCTGGAGTCCTTTATCTAGTGCTTTGTATACATATTTTTAATCCTATACAAAAATGATAGCATGTCAGGAAGGATCTATAATAACACCATTTTTTTATTTCACTTCAAAGACTTGGCAATTTCTGATCCATGTGACATTCACACTCCTTCAGGGTCAAACAGCATCTTGCAGCCTTCATAAAATGATTAAATATTTTAAACAGTTCCTGCTTATACCTCCAACGCCCCTGGAGACTGATACTGTTATCGTTTTTGTCAAAGCCAGTTTCCATCCGCATTTGTCATCCCGCTTGCATTTATGAGTTATCAATCGCGATGTCAAAATGCAAAATAACTGATGTTCTTCGGGCGGTATTGGATGGTCTATCTGGGGCTTTTAATCAATGCTGATTTTTATTTTCCATACCCGTACATAAATCTTTACCATTCTGGACCACATATAACGCGTTTGTACAAAACGCAGTGACAGAAGCAGTAGTTATATTATCAAACATTATACCTCGGGGCTGACTGAGTATCAAGGGCCTTCAAAAGAGAACCCTGGGAATTACTGAGCAGGAGACGGGATCGCAGTGCAGAATGTAAGGAATTCGTTGTTGCCATTTATAAATCAACATCCCGCTAGCTAATCCTTCTCACTTAAATACAGTCCAAATTCTCTCCCTGATCCTCTGCAACTTAGTCATTGTTTTTTAAAAGGCAACGTTTGCATAATCTACACAAATAATAATGAGCTGTGTTTTCTATTTCCTTCAACTTTTCCCCAGGGACATACATTCAAATGGCAGAATGGAACTTTTTCAGGAATAGCTTCTTTTTAAGTGATAACTGGAATTTTCCATGTTACGTTTCACCCCCAGTCGAGCTAAGAGAGAATTTGCTTTGCCCTTTAAAAGGGCATTTGCCTAGCTGAACGGAAACCGTTGCAGAAATCATTCAAACAAGACATTAGTGCTCAGCAGAATCCCAGTGCGTTGCAGGCACCCGAGGCCATGGGCAATCACTCAGGTATCTCTAAAGTGAAGCAAGAAAGTATAAAAAAAAAGAAAGTATAAATAAGCTCAGGGTGGGATACAGCACAGGTGTTCAGCCGGTAGGTCCAAAACCCCGCAAGTATTCACAAGCCTTCTCTAAAGATGGGAACATTAGCGGTGATCTCCAAGTGGTCTCATGGCCACCCGCTTGTATCTTCACGGACCTGCCATAAACTAGTTGGCCTTTGCCCCTACCTCAGGGCCCCTCCTTCATCTCAGGACTCATATATGTCATCACTTAGCTCCTCCAGCGGCTGAGCCAGTGACCAGGCGAGGTTTGCAGTGCAAGAGGCTCTAGCTTAACTGGTTCTCTGGGATTTGCAGCAGAAATCAAGAACCCAAACTGTTGCTGTTACAACAGTAACGGTGGGACAGACGTCTTCCAGTCTTTGAAATCGAAAATCAGATATGAAACAAGTCTTGTGGAGGGATGGCCAGTGGTCAAGACAAAGATGAGATGAATGGGTCCTGACAGCTCAGGCTCTCGCCTAAACCAGGGTATCATCTGAGAGGTGGTTTCCAAAGGCAACTTCCAAATCGCTAATTCCCAAGAGTACGGTTTGATGAAAATGGCTTTCTCCACCGCGTTTCAAGAGGCAATATGTTCTGTATTGAATTCAAGCACTCACAGCTTAACAAAATCAGTGAGTAGCCAGCCTCATTTGGCAACTGGTATGTTCAATAAACAGCAGGTGATAACTTCAACATGTATTTATCTGAGCCCGGGGAGACTCACTCAGGAAACAGGAGGTCCTTGCCATCCATGCGATTTCAAAGGAGACTGGAGCAAAGCATCTCCAGGGTGGCCGTGCGGTCAGGAAGTGAGGCTGGGCTGTGGGTGGCTGCAGATGCCTGAGCACGCTTAGAACATGCTTTGCTCTGTGCCTGGGGACAATCCAGGCCGAATCGAACTCCTTTCACCTCGGGGAGGACTTCGAATGTTGGAGAGGTGACTGTCCCAAATGCTCCAAACCTTCTCTCCTGAGTACCTTTCATTCAGGTCCTGCTGCCTTGGTTTGGTCTTGCATTTCTCGTCATCCTTTCTCCTCACCCTCCCCTCAGCACACCCTGGCATTGTCCCCATCCCTGAAAGCCACCCACATTGACCACGGCCACCATAGGCAGTCAAATCAGGTCACGACAGAGCACCTCTGTCTCCACTGCAATCTCAACACTGCTCTTCTGTACATGCGTTCCAAGGTTAATTTACTCCCCAGATATTTGTAGAGCACCTACTGTGTGTCAGGTGCGGGGTGGGCCCTCTGCTGTCCCCCTGTGCTCGCTGGTAACCGCGCCACACTCGCACGGTGGCTGTATTGCCATGTGGCTGGTATCTATTGGTGGCCAGGCCTGCTTTGCTCTTTCTTCAAGGGCGATAACACAGCTGGCCCCCAGCAGGGCCACAAAATGCTCTAAGGAAATACTTCCCCAGCGATTTCATTTGGTCGTCTGAGGACTGACATAGTTTCGCCACAATTGGTTGCCTGAGGACCGAAATCGTTTTGCCACAATTGGTTGCACTATTTTGGTTTTCCAGTATCTGTTCCCAGAGGACCCCTATTCCTCAATGCAGGTGAGCCCGGGCCTCTGAGGGAGCAGAGACGGGGATGCCAGTGGGATGCTGTGAACCGCAGGGAAGAAAATGCAAGGCTGCTTTCCAGGGGGTTAGGGGACAAAGGGGTCCGAAGCCACCCTTCAGGAGGGCAAAGCCCCCTAGGAGATGGCCTCAAGGTGACCGAATCCTAAGAGGGGGAAACGCTGAATTTGCTGGACGATATATTATTTGTTCATTCTTCCAATTTCTTTCCTGAGTTGTTGTTTGAATGTGGCTTGATTCCAAGCTCATTGTTCACGGTCTTTCAACTTAACACCAGAAAGATTTGGAAATGTACACATACCTACTCCAGTGGTTTCCAATCAGGGGCGACTCTGCCCCTTCCTCAACAGCTGGCGATGTCTGGAGATGTTTCAGGTGCAGAGGGGCTGCCTCCCTGGCGTCTAGTTGGTAGAGGCCAGGAACACTGCTCAACATCCTACAAGGCATGGGATGGCCCCCCAAACAAAAAGCGATCTGGCCCCAAATATCAACGTTGCCAAGGTTGAGAAACTTTGGTTAAATCCTCCCACGATGCATATTTGCATGGAAGAAAAAAACAGGAAGAAGAAAGGAAGAAAAATGAAGCTGTTTGTAATACGAATTTATATATTCCAGCCAGTGTAAGATAAGAGGAGACAATATGTTTCCCTTTTCTGCTTGATAAGAATTGATAAATGTTTATTAATATGGTATTTTTAAGCCGGATTTTTTTTTTATTACTAAAGTACATATTCTAGAAACACCGTTGCTATAATGGCACAAGATATGGGTGTAGATCCCGTTATGACATGTTTAAACATCTCAATTGCACTTACACTGAGACGACCAGCCTTGGAAAAAGCAATGCTTTTCATATTTATTTTAAATTTTGGATGAAGTACAGCCAATGCAGTTAAATTTAATTTCTGGATGCATGAGAAACTGTACATGATGCCTGTTTTGCCTTGTCACCACAGCCTGTGTGTCAATATTTCTGGGTGAAATCAAAGACAAATTCCAAATGACAATTTTGCAAATCATTCCAAAATGGAGAGCGCTGAGATTTTTGGCAAAGGGTTCCTGTGTCTCTGTCTGCAGCTTTGGGACAAGCTTTATTTGCGAAGCGCACGTGTATCTTATCTTGAGGTAAATATTCTGGAACACGGCGTGAGGTCTTCTGTCGACAGACTCTCATTTGATTCAAGTTCTCTCCCTGTCTACTGGCGTGAACTTGACCCATCTATTTTAACCTGCCTATCCCTTTGTTTTCTCTTCTCTCTTCCGTAAAATGGGGATAATAATGCAGGCACTTCCTTCACGGGGTGTTGTAGGATTACAGGGAATCCAGGACCCAGAGTCAGCATCCAGTTACCATTTTATCGTTATTAATATTATTATTATAACAGCATTATACTGTATATATTCTAAGTGTATTCCTTTCCTGGGGCTCTCTAACAAAGTACCGCAAACTGGGTAGCTTAAAAAGACAGAAATTTAATTTCTCATAGTTCCAGAGGCTAGAAGTCCTAAGTCAAGGTGTCGGCAAGGCCACACCCTCTCCCAAGGCTCCGTGCTATTCTCTTAACTTCTGGTGTTGCTGGCATCCCTTGGCTTGTGGATACATTGCCCTGTCTCCGTGGTCACGTGGCATTCTCCTGTGTTCTCCTCTTCTTAGGAGGAGAGCGGTCACGTGGATTTGGGTTAGGGCCCCCTGAGTGGAGTGGGACCTCATCTGAATGTGATCACACCCGCAGAGACCCTGGTGCCAAGTAAGGTCACATTAGGTCACATAAGGTCACATGTTGCGACTTAGGAGGTGGACGTTCCTCTTTGGGGCCACAGTGCTACCCACACACCAAGTATCTCAACAAGACTCTGGATAAACTGGCTTTGTTGAACTTAAGTAGAAACTCGTCAAGGTGTCGTAGCAGGAAGGCTCCCACCTGCGGGCTTGAAGAAGCATCATAGCTGACCAGGCGTGTGAGGACAAACTGCGAACACTGATATGGAACGTGGGACGGGGCTCCGGGAGCTGCACATGCGAGCAGCGAATCGTGTAGAAAAATGAACTGGGACTTGGAGTCTAAGGTTGATTTGCAGGGCGCTCGTGTGAAGTTTTTGAAAGCGATTATGATGGCCGTGTGTTTATGAGCTGTTGCGCATGTCACGTGCAGTGAACTGCAGGAAAATCCTGAATTCTTGGAACTTGGGCGATGTGCTTGGAAAGGAAACTCTCTCTCATTTCATGGCCAGTGACTTTGCCGTGAAAAAGTTTAACCTTGCGTCAGCTGTTGCCTCAGGTTAGGACGATTTTGGCTTTCTCGGGTCAACAATAAGTTGTAACTTAAACCTTACCTAACAGGTTTTTGGGATAGGTTGAATTGTGTCTGCCTGGAATTCAGATGTCAAAGTCCTGACCTCCAATTCCTGAGGATGTGACCTTGTTTGGAGATAGGGTCTTTGCAGAGGTA